>NC_142981.1:9751666-10054696 GCF_061535395.1 Colias eurytheme | reverse complement strand
GCTACAACAGATTTATGATTCCGTTCGCCGCCTTTGAAAAATGAGTGACGTGAATGCAATAACTTTATCGACTCGCGTCCCGAGGGGTCGGCTAAGATGAGCGGAATTACGGCGTGAATAGTATGAACAGAGACTACATTGTGTGTAATGGTATATCCTTAGATACGGATAAATAAAATTCATTTCGCTATTAACTAACTGCCCGAAGAAAATGTATGTTATCTTGATTGCCAATGAAAGGAAGATCGTCTTGTTTTCTTTATGGCATAGATATTTATATACGCTTTGTATGTAGGCACAAAGTACGATGTAAATAATGCAATTTACGAGTTTTACTTCAAATGAAGGCTTAGAAAAACAAAATATGTATTCATTCAATATTCGATTATGCGCAGATACCTTAATTTGATTCTATAGTAGGTATGTAAATGCTTACATCAAACGAACATAGAGCTAGAGCTAGAGCTAGAGCAAGAGCATTATTTCGTGATCTTTTAACGAAAACTCGCATTCAGTGTTGTTCAATATAAGAACATTGCATAAAATCTTTTCGAACGCACTAAATACAAAGAAAGAATGCTCTACGCCTGTTTACACTAAAATAATTTGACATAGTGGGGTTAGAATGAGCATTCACTCATTTGATGTAATTGCACCGTTAAAAAATAAGTTTTTTTTCCATCAATACTGTTTAATGATTTTCTTTTGTATTCCAAATCATTTTATTTTTTCAGATATTAGCATCTCACATGGAGGTCCGGTGCAAATGCCACGGGCTATCCGGGAGTTGCCAAGTGCGCACGTGTTGGCGAGCAACACCGGACTTCAGAGTTGTAGCGACCACTATTAAGAGGCAGTATCGTAAGGTAATTTGCGTTATATTATAAGGTATTTTCATAAAAGTTCGTTTCGGGAAAAAGCTTAGAGGTGAGTCACATGCGATACCCTAGATGTTACACCTTATTTTTGCTAATTTCAAATGGGATTAAACTTGAGGAAGGTATACTGTCATTATAATAAACTAGATGGAATAGACACGAAGTTATATTTCCTAATGAAAAATATTATATTCAAATATTCTTTTGTTCGCCAAAGTTGGATCAGGGCCGATATTTTAAGTGAATTTTCTTTTATAATTTCCATGTCTCATCAATTTATATTTCTATGTATAACTTAATTTAATTTCAGGCTCTGATGGTTGCTCAAGAAGAGCTTAACAACGGTGTGTCAATATTAAGAGGAAGGCCTCGCGGGAGAAGGAAGAGTCGACCGCGACCGGCGCCTAAAACGAGCCTCTTGTTCTTCGAAAAGTAAGCATACATAATAAACGCTTTAAAATATAAGTTATAGGTAAATGATTGACAAATCTCCAGAAATAATAATTAACATAATATTAAATATCATAATATCATAACAATACGATGATTTAAAATAGTTATAATAGACTAATTTTCTGTGGTAATAATAGATTCTAATAACTCTATATCTTACGAGAGAACATCACAGAAAATACCTTAATTCATCAATCATCACGCCATCCATCAGTACATATCCATTCAGTCCTAAAAAATCTTTAAAAACTTCCCAAATCTTAACTAACAATATATTTGCTCTTAGATCGCCCAGTTTCTGCGAAGCGGATCCCAAGCTCGAATCATCAGGCACATCAGGCCGAGTCTGCCGTACTGGCAGAACATCGCGGACCGGCTCTTGCGACTTGTTGTGTTGTGGTCGAGGCCACGACCTCATTAGGAAATCTAGCATCAAGCCGTGTAACTGCACCTTCCACTGGTGTTGTAGAGTTGATTGTCAGAAGTGCCAGGATGACAAATGGGTGGCGGTTTGCAAATGAAAATACAAAATTTAACTCACAGATCGAATTCTTCGCAGCATTCCACAGTTATTTGTGTTGTAGACTTCTAGACGACTCAAATATTGTAAACATTGGTTCTGTTGTTGGTCGTTGATGTTGAGAAAAGAATACACACAAGTGTAATATAACGATGCATTTACACCAAACGAACATAGAGTAAGAGCTAGAGCTAGAGTAAGAGTATTCTTTCCTGATCTTTTAGTGTAAACGAAAATTTGTATTCAGTGTTTCAGTACAGTTCAGTATTGGAACATAGCATATAACCTTTTCGAACACCCTAAGAACAACGAAACTATGCTATACGCCAGTTTACACTAATAGTGGGGTTTGAATGAGTATTCGCTCGTTTGATGTAAATGCACCGTGATATGAAAAAAATGCCTAATTTGAATGGCACATGGCACAAATATCGCTATTCAAGACACATTTGCACTAGACGAGTGTGTTATGTAAATTATTTTTTAGGAAAAGAAAACCAAGAAAACAAAAACAAAGAAAATATTATTTAAAAATCATCTCAGGTTGGATTTTGGGAAACCAGACTTAATTAAATTTGTGGTTTAAATAAGTACGTAGTAAATATTTTAATAGTTAAAAATCTTTGTAAAAAACATTACATATTCACAAATTTTTTATCCATGTAAAAAAGTGTATAAATATTAGCTACCAATATGTTAACTGTTATTAATTATTATGCTATCAGTATTAAATCTAGACAATACTTAGAAAAATCAATTATTTAGACTTGTATACATTCCCTGTTGTAAATAAGCATTCCTTTAAAATCATTCCAGTGCCGTATTATTTATTATTTTTAATATTTATTTTAGATTTAATGCAATTTGTAATGTTTTAATAAAATTTCCTAGAGTATCATGCAGTTTTAGTACCCTCTTTTTTTAAGTGGGGAAATCTTGCATAGATACCCACGGCCTCCGGGGAAGGGGCCGTGGGTTATGTCGGATTCCTACCGACCAAAACCCCACTGTCAAGCCCACTGTCAAGCCGCATCAACGACGGGGCCACGGGTATGGTAGATACCCTACAAAAGATTTAAAATTATTCCTTTCCATAAAATTTGTGATTTTTAGAACAGTACTTCTTTTTATGGAGATAGTGTTATAATAGAGATCCCAGTTTTTTTTTTGTTATAAAAATCACAATTACAGGCTATCCCTTGATTCTTATTTTTATTTTATTTTATTTTATTTTATTAAGGCTCATTAGCAGCAGTACATCGATTGTTTTACATAAACAGTACACAAAAAATATAGGACATGATGTACAACTAATAAAAAATGAGCACTGCATGCACTAAAAAAATTAATTACATTAAAAAAAAAATAATAATATACACATTAAATACATTTTAACTTAATAAAATACATTTTAAAATAATCACTAGATAAAATTATTAGATAGATTCTTAACAACAAGAATGTTAAAATAAATAATTAAATTGATAACTATGTAATGTTGACCTTTGTGTAATGTTACTTTTGCCTTTACATTGACATAATGTAGAGCACATTATGTCAATGTAAAGGCAAAAGTACCTCCCCATTTCCTTTTTAACATTTCCGAACTTTATTATTAAAGTACTGTTGTATAATGGTTGTATAATTATTGATGTAACAACGTCAAATGCTAAACACTCTAAAGAAAACAAATCCTTAAATCAACTAAATATAAAAGACGCATCGAATATCTATATATAACTAGCGGTCCGCCCCGGCTTCGCCCGTGGTACATATGAAAAATAGATGTTGGCCGATTCTCAGACTTACCCGATATGCACAGAAAATTTCATGAGAATCGGTCCACCCGTTTCGGAGGAGTATGCAGACTAACATTGTGACACGAGAATTTTATATATAAGATAAGATAAGAAGATATTATATACTCTATAAATCTCACTACACACGGATAATTTTGACTACTTGATCGTCGAAGCAGAAGCACTTACAAACAAACATGATAGATTAGTGATGTAACATTTTTGACAGCTGACTGGATACAAGTAGCCCTTTTGTATGTTTTGTACTGTATCCGTGTGTATTGTTGATTCTCAATGCGTTTACAAAGATGTCAAAACTGATTGTAACGGTACTAGGTGATCGATTTGATATGAGGCTTTTGTTTGGCAATCCGGTTAATGCTGTCGAAGAAAGTATACGACACATGTATTGATAATTCGCTACTGAATCGGTCTTCACTATTTCTTAGCATGGAAATTTTTGACACGGCATACAAACAAATTTGAACCTTAATAATAGAACAGGCGGTTCTGTTTACAATGCAATGATTCTTTATTTTTGCGAATTACCTACGAATCCTACTTATCCTTATAGCTTTTTAGGACGTAGGTAATTTAATTATTTGCAATCACTTGAAAGAAGTGTTTATATCATATCAACATAAAGGCAGGTAGCAAATAATAATGAATATCCTTTCAGTTTCAGACCACTTTCAGACAAACATAATATATAATACTTGTGCAATACAGGAAACTATCAGGTAAACAGTTTTAATAATATAGTGGTACAGTTTTCTTAGAAATATTCGATGATTCGATTTGATGGATTAACCCATGATTAAAGTTTTTGCATATGAGTAATTTTTTGTCAAAATAGAAAAATACGAAACAAATGAAAAAAATATACCGTATAAGCACAGTCATACGATTATTTATTATAGGAAGGTAGATATTTATTTTATTGATTAAGTGTTTCATACACGATCGGATTTTTAGTTTAAAAATAGATATTATAATCATTATAAAAATTATTTCTATATTATTAAAGTTTATGAATTACTATCGGTTCGTCCCCCCTTCGAACGTGGTGATCTTTGACACTTAGCAATCAATAAAGTTCAATGGTTCCTGAGATTAGCGCATCAAACAAACAATCAAACATCTATATATGTATTTTATAGTAAAAATATATAAAAGTTTTCATAAAGGAACTCGCTATTAATTGTTACTTTTCACTATACACACAGCTCACGAAGGCATTGAAAGAACTTAAATGTACCTATATCAACAATATTTGAACTAACCGCATATTATTTCAATTATTAATCTTCATTACTTACGAAAACGCAGATTTATATTTATATGGATAAAAAAATAAAATTGCGTATCTTTCCATCGTGTATGGGCGGCTTAATTTAACCTTAATAGCGTTACAATAGTAAAGAGATTATTTCTTTTAATACCATGAAGCCCCGGCACTTTTCAGGGCTCGTCGCTACTGGTTTAATTTCCCACTGTGAGTCGTGAAATCGCAACAAGCGGACACGGTAAGGTATTTTGTTTTATAGAATTTTAATTCATAAATTATAGATTCAATTAAGTTTGAATTATGATAGAGTTTATTTTAGTTGGTGTTTCTTTATAATTTACATTGAGAGCATATTTTTATAGAATTGTCTTTTCTTTTAAAGACTCACAAATTTAAAAATTATCATTTGGTAAATCAACGATAAATTGGTTAACCCATGAAACTCAACCAATAGAATAAGAAGTAAAGATGAGGGACGGATTGAGTATATCGTCCTTGGCGAGTCCACATGACCGCTACAAAATCGAAAAGAAACTTGGATCTGGAATTTTCGGAAAAGTTTTTCAAGCAACAGACGATCAAGCTGCAGGCAAAGCAGTTGCTGTAAAAGTAATTACCTTAACAGATTCAAAAGAACAACACATTCAAGATGAATATAAAATCCTAAGGGATTTCACTAAGCATCCCAATATTATTGACTTTTACGGCGTGTTCTGTGAACGTTCTGAATACGCTAAGAAAATATGGTTCGTTGTCGAGGTAAGTCCCCATTTCAATACAATATAAATTATGTTATCAGAATCGTTCGAATCGCCAGTATATTTTCCCGTATGTGGCATAATGCGTCGTTTCTTCCAGATTTGCGAATTCGGATCTGTCATCGACATTGTCAGAAAATTGAAAGCGGCGGACAAAAAAATGTCCGAGGAACACATCGCTTACATCCTCAAATATACGATCAAGGTAAGCCCACATCCGAATGACTATAAACATGTCGTTCGTCACATGCAAGTGGATGGCTGTTTATAAAACAAAGGGCCTGCCAGTCGAGCTTTCAGCGAGTGAATCAATTGGTGCTTACTTTGAATGCAAACTCAATTGTTCTCGGATCTGTGCTCTCCGATTGTTACTTGCGTGACATCGAATAAAATATGGCTGCGACCGTCCACGTACTAAAATACTATCTAGGGCCATTACTTAAAATGCACGCCGCTTTATTCGATGTGATTCGCGACGCAACGGTCGAAGTTGTCGATGTGAATGTCTGCGCTCGACAACACCGTGATGGCCCCCCATCGCGGAGCATCGCTCAATTATCGTAAATAATGCTCGCACACAGAAGATATACGGGTCCAAGCTGCGGTAGCCCGAGATCCCCCAGACCCGTTCCCACTGACACACGGCCTCTCTTACAGCCTTAGATATACAGCCTGGAATCCCTAACGCGGAATGATATTTAGAGCTCTGGCTGAATTAGAGCAGTTTAAATGGATATTATCTTTATGTAAGCCACTTGGTCCTCAATACGCGATGCCTCATTTACGTCGTGTCGAGTGTATTCTTCATATCGATTTTGTATTGTCTATCTAATCTTAGGACAGAATGTATTTATGTTTGCCGAGCAAAATCAATTTTAAATCTTGTATTGTGTTGTACATATTTTCATTACGACCGATTATTCGTTTCATTACGAAACGCATTGCGATGTAGCAATAATAGAACATTAGATAAAATTGCATACGTATTTGTAGGTAAAAAAAACATTCCGCGTATAATGGTCATCATCACATTACGTATCTTATTTATAAAATTATCTTTCACTTTTATAAGTCTTACGTCCCGCTATTGCATATAGAGGCAGCCCTATTACGAGTTACAAACGCATTATCCAACTGATGTATCAGACAAGAGCTGCGACAGGCCCGCCTGATATGTATGCAAATAGCTCCCAATGAATCACATGGGCGTGGGCCATTGAGTGACGTTGATGGTAGCGTCATTGAGGCGTCACAGGCCATTTGTTAGGGCGGTCGCTCCATCACTCCGAGTCATAGCTTTTCTCTCGCTATTGGCTCAATCTCTTTAACACAATGCAGTCATTTTTAATGTTTTTTAAAATTGACTTTAATTTTCGTTTTAAAACTCATCATGATGTTACTAACACGACATTGTGTTTAAATACATGGTTATTTTTCTTTTTATGGGAAAAAAATTACATATGAATACAATTTTAGGCACTCGTATATCTACACGAAAATAAAGTGATGCACCGCAACATAAAAGCTAGCAACATTCTAATAAAGAGCAATGGTGAAATAAAAATCTGCGATTTTGCATTATCATGTAAACTTAATGATGCTCTCGATAAAACGACATCATATATCGGCTCGCCAAGCTGGATGGCACCAGAGATTGTTATTGGAGGCGAAGAAGGGTATGATAACAGAGTTGATGTCTGGGCACTTGGAATTAGTACAATCGAAATGGTTGATGGTAAAGCACCTTTCGAAGACATGCATCCTACCGGAGCGCTGTTCCAAATTGTCAGGAACCCTCCACCAGGTGTTGCAAAACCAGCAATGTCATCCAACGATATTAACGATTTTATCAACGAGTAAGTATAATATCAATTTCTATTTAATCAATGAGTAATAACACCTTACATTAATTTCTACAACAAAAAAGGTTAATTATGTTTTAGGTGCCTTGAAAAAAATCCGGAGCATCGACCCTTCATCATGGAGTTGGAGGAACATCCATTTATTCAGTCAGTCCCAGAAAATGACTTCCATGTAAGTAAATGTTTATTTTAATCTTTTATGAATTTCCATGTATGCTTAATGTTCGAGCAGCGAACAAATATTTTATTTTAAACATTTATTACTTATTATCCATAGCTACATTAAATATGACAATTATTGAGCAATAACGTAATGAGGTCAAGCTGCCTCAGCATTATTATCGTGCGACGGCCGAGCCGGCCGGAAAGCGCAGTTCTTCCATAGCAGCGCCCGAGTGCTAATCTATCCGCTCGAATCCGCGTGAATTATATATAATTATTAGCGATAATTAAAGTGTTCCCAGTTATCCCATAATATCATAGCATTATTAGCAGCATATAACGCGACCTAAATACAGTCCACATTCGATGTAATACGTAAACCGTACACTTAAAATTGCTCATATGTTACAGCTATCCACTGAGATAAAAATGTTAGCTAATGATCTTCAAGAAAAAGAATTACCACCAAAAAAACCTGAACGTATCATAAAAGACGGTCTTCTAATCACTCAAGGAAGACACGAACCAGAAACAATGCAAGTAGAAGATTTAGCAGCATTAGAATACTTATCTGAAGAAAACATTTTAACAGAAATTCACACAAAATTAGAAAAGGGCTCTTTTATGTCCTTTATTGGCGATATATTGCTTATTCTAAATCCTAATTCCACTGATGACATTTATAATGAAGAGGTAAAGTAATGTAACTTAATTCTGAATAGGTATCATAATTGAAAAAAAACTATGATATTAATAACAACCTTAACGTTATTTCAGTATCATAAAAAATATGAGTGCAAATCTAGATCTGATAATGAGCCCCATATTTTTGCTGTTGCGGATAGCGCATATCAAAATGCTTTACATCACAATGAACAACAGTATATTGTATTTTCTGGGGAAAGTAAATCTGGCAAAACAACAAATGTTCTTCATGCGCTGTCCCACTTAACTTATTTAGGCGCTATGAAAAATAACACAGGAGAGAGAATAAAAAATGCAACAACAGTAATTCTAGCCTGCATTAGTGCTGCCACTCCAATACATTCTAACTCCACACGAGGAATTTTCCATATACAAGTGACATATGGAAGCTCAAGTAAATTAAGCGGTGCTATATTTTGGTTATATCAACTCGAAAAATGGAGGGTGTCATCTACTGACATGTAAGTTACCTTAGAGCATCTACAGACGCTCCGATTTGGTTGGTGCCAACCATATTGGAACCGACATGGCAACCATTCCAACATTGCTACAGATTGTCCGACGGTTGGCCTTCCAGCTGTCAGTTGACCATAGGGTAATATGTCAGTTGACCATAGTACGAAGAGAATGGGCTAAATTCTACTATAGAAATAGAGAAAATTACAGTCATATGCGGCTCTTACAACTTATTTTTTAAGGTTTTTAATGTAGCCGCACTGTCAATTTTTTTTAATACTTCTAACATAATAAAATACGCTTGATTTCTGGCATCTCTATTTGTGTAATCTTTGTTACTTAAGTCCCACAAACAGGGAAAGTCTTTATATAGTTCCAGCAATTTTATTAATATGTCACGTTCGGTGACCGTAACTCCCTCGGCGTTCATGTTGACGTCCTATACCGGCGGCGTTGCGAATGTGAATGAGCCAATTACCTATATATTACTCTATGGAATGAGCCGATTTGGTCGGAGCAAAGCTTCCAAACGTTCCAATTTGATTGGATCGGATAGGAAGTTGGTTTGGTCGGTATCGCCGGCGCATCCGACCACGTCAAACCAATATTAATAATAATTATGTCGGACCGGCCGCTCTCTACACTTTCCGATTTGGTCGTGGTCGGATGGTTGGCTCCAACCAAATCGGAGCGTCTGTAGATGCTATTAACTTTAACATTTAAATTATATATTAAATAAACTACATATTAATTAACTATAATGGTTGAAATTATACAGGTCACATGCCAATTTCAACATTATGTATTACTTCTATGATGCGAAGGAAGCTGATGATAAATTGAGTGAATTCAGCTTGGAGAAGAATAGAAAACATCGGTATTTGAGAATTTTAGACGAATCAGTAAGGGGTGTTCAAGGAGCACGTGAAAATCCAAAAGATGTGAATGCAAAACGCTACAACGATATTGTTGAATATTTAAAAATGTTGGATTGGCAAGAAGATGAAATTAAATTTTTCGAGACTGTGCTAGCATCGATACTCGTACTTGGAAATGTAAGATTTAGAGATGGGAAAAATGGTTCTGCTGAAATAGAAAATCCAGATGAAGCTAAGAAAGTTGCAAAGTTGTTGTCCTTGGATGAAGTAAAATTTTTGTGGGCTCTACTCAACTACTGTTTAATAGAGAATGGATCTGCTGTTAAGAGGAAGCACTCCACTGATGAAGCTAGAGATGCTAGAGATACGTTAGCAAGTACTCTATACAAAAGGCTTATTGATTGGATGATAAATCTCATCAATGCAAAATTATCATTCATGCGATCAGTCTTGTAAGTTGGCAAATACAAAGAGGCACTTTGTTTTTTTTTACCATACTGTTATTTTAATTCACTGATCATACTTCTTTCAGTGGTGATAAATATTCCGTCAGCCTAATCGACATGTTTGGTTTCGAATGCTACCATAGAAATCGATTGGAACAGTTGCTTGTGAATACAACTAATGAACAACTCCAGTTCCTTTACAATCAGAAGATATTTGCTTGGGAGATGCAGGAAGAGGAGGAAGAAGATGTTCCAGTTTTGCCTCTTCATTACTATGATAATAAGAACTCGGTTGATCAGCTAATGGCAAAACCTCATGGCATATTCTACATACTAGATGAAGCAAGTCGCACTGGCAGTGGGCAGGAATTTATAATGAGTAAGTAGCTTTCAATTAATTGGATTGTGGGTGAGGTATAAAAGATAATCCAATATGTACTTATATTTTTTTAGGTACCATACGAGCATCCTGCAAAGGTCCATACGTAAAACTAGCTGGAAGTCACGAATTCAGTGTTGCTCATTATACTGGTAAAGTCAACTATGATACCAGGGAGATGGCTGATAAGAATAAAGATTTCCTACCTCCGGAAATGATTGAAACAATGCGAGTTTCCACTAATGCAACGATGCAGCAACTGTTTAAAAACCGGCTCACAAAAACTGGAAACCTTACTCTTGCTCCATGCGAATCTTCTGCAAATCGAACAAAATCACAAAAAGAAATGGAAAATATTAAAGCACGGGTACGTAAGCTTAATATTGAATTAACGTTATTTAACTGTTAAACCGGACTTAGTTAGATACGTATTTATAAGAGTAGGTACAGCTAGGAATAAGCCAACGAACAGTTAAACTTGCGTCCTAATCCATGAAACCATATAAATTCTTTCAGAAATTCAACACCGTGTCCAAGGGCCAATACTCGCAAGTGCGTCGAATGAGGACAGCCGCTGCTACCTACAGAGTGACAAGCTTAGAAATTCTGAAACAACTGTCAGCTAGTGGTGGAATACACTTCGTTAGATGCATCAGAACCGACTTGAATGATAATCCCCGCGGCTTCCAAAGCGAAGTTGTTAAGCAACAGCTGAGAGCAATGGCAGTTTTGGACACAGCAAAGGCTCGTCAATGCGGTTTCTCCTACCGTATTCCATTTGCTGAGTTTATTCGAAGGTTTATATAAATTACAATAAAACATTTTCTTACCTTTATCGTTTAATAATATTGATTGTTGCTCTGGATTTCATCATTTTTGTTGATGCGACAAAATTTGGAGTCATCACCTTTTATTTATCTCTAGAAATAATCTTATAATAAATACATAGTATACTAACCTAAACATCAAATTATTGTATGTGAATTTTGCATTTCAGATATCGTTTTCTTGCATTTGATTTCGACGAAAATGTAGATGAGACTAAAGACAATTGCAGGCTTTTATTGATTCGACTTAAAATGGAAGGCTGGGAGTTGGGAAAATCAAAAGTATTTTTGAAGTATTACAATGAAGAGTTTCTATCCAGGTAAGAAAATAATTTTATTTTACATTCATGGCTTTTTCCAAATAGGTGAATTGTAAGTAATCGACATAATACTTAATTTTACAGGTTGTATGAGACGCAGGTCAAGAAAATTGTAAAAGTGCAGAGCATGATGCGGACATTCTTAGCAAAAAGAAAGGCCGTGCAAAATAAATCGAAAGTGATGCATAGTGAGTGAAATAAAAAGTTATAAATAAGGGCGCTAAACAGACGGACGGAATGTTGCCACCTAAAGTGACTGTGACACAAAGAATCGTAGCGCCTGTCGGAAGATAAATAAAAAGTCCGACGTATGCATTTTTGCTAACATAATATAGCAGGCGAACAATTTTATAATTAAAAGAAAAGAGGAATGGATGTAATTAAAACGAAGTTGTGATAGTTTTAACTATTAAGCTCACTTTTCTTTCAAGTAGACCAAACAAGCGAAGCTAGTCTATACGATTAATGAGTAACGATAGTTTGCTTTTGAAGTATGAAAATATTTAGATATAACATAAATAAAGAGGCTATGCAGTCACTGTTGGCAATGTTCCGTCCGTCTGCGCCTCATCATTGCATAAAACCATAACTACCCACTTTAAAAATCTCTTTCAGTCAAGGAGTTGAAAAAACAGAAGTCCGCCGCAATGAATGACGAGGAAGCTGCTTTAGTGATACAGAAAGGTAATTTTTAATAATCTAAGTATTCGTCCTATTTTAGACAGCTCGAGTCGCGATAATATATTACGTCCTACATGTCTTTAACATTAAACTATTTTGTTTATCATCGAAAATTTGTGTAGTAACGAGATTATCTTACTTCAATACTTACCATATTTAACATTTTAAGAACTCACCCATTTTCACTCTGTTTTTCCAGCATACAGAGGATTTGTCGTTCGCAAAGCATATGGTCCGCTTGTTAACAAATCTACTGGACAAATAGACGAAGAGACGTCGTCTTTTCTGAAGCGCTTTGCGAGAAAGTGGAAGAGCAGATCGCTGTTCCAAGTGCTGCTGCAGTATAGAGCAGTGCGGTACCAGGACTTAGTGAATCTGTCCCAACAGGTATGCTCCTGCACAACCCTGAAATATAATAAGGTTTATTAATTTTAGTAAAACCACTAACATTGTATTATTCTGACACAAGTACTTACATGCTGATTTTAAATACACTGCTGTCCATATGATACATTTTCTTTTTATCTTTCACGTTATTTGAGGAACACTATAGAAAATTTATACGTTAACACTATGTTAGGTTCAACTTGAAGATTTATATCATCTTTGCTTTTACAGATACACATTTACAACCAAGCACTCGTGGAAGGCTTACTAAACACAAACTCCTCTGTATTACTAGAGCGCATAGATCCTCACGCCAAAAAAAACTTCCTCGGCGACCCCCGTCCCACAGTTTGGAAACTACCCTTCCGACTTGACGAAATCCAATATTTCGATACATCGCATATGTGTGATCCCAAAGTCAAAAGCAAGTACGTATCAAATATTAATTCATTTTCATAATAATTATCATTGGTTACATTTAAATGCGTTCTTGTATACCAGAAAGTTTTTAAGAATCTTGAAGGTAAACTGCGACTTACTTTACTTAGTCACTATCTTGAATACAAAAACGTATAATATGCAATAAATTTCTAATTAAGCTCGCAGCATACCTCTCTCTAATTCTAACTAACTGGTTTCTCATTATAGTGACACATTTGCCAGTCAATACGATTCCGACCACGAGCAGTGGGACGAACCTTTCAAACATCGGTTTAGTTCTTCAGGCTCAACGACGAGCAGAACGACGAGTACACAGACCCTCCTTAGCGTGCCCTTCTGCAGAGATCCAACGCAGCCCATGCCAAAGCTCCCCGACGAACCCAAACGCGTGGAGTACACTCCCAACAGACCTGTGGTCTACAAAAAGAAATACGTCACTTCCCCCCAGAAATTTTACCAACCACCTACACCTTGGGCGTCCAATATGGACGAGGATTCTGATAATATACACAGGCGCAGAGCTAGCTATGGGGTCGATTCTGACGCGTGCGATCCAATACGCGAACTGCAAGCTCTGGCCAAATCTTCTGGGGAAGGAAACGACGATGACAATCCCCCGTTCAACTTTCAAGCTATGTTGAAAAAGACGCCTAAAAATAGAGCGTCGATGAAGCGATACGGAGAAATGGAAGACATGCTTGAAAGGAAGCAAGCTCCACCCAAACGACTTATTGCGCCGATGGGTCAGACAAACGCTTACGGACCAAGGCGTTCAGAAACAGCTGGAGATCTCACATACAGTGCTAAATCCCCGCCTCCTACCCCAACCTCACCTCAAGGCAGACACACATCTAGTAACTATAAAAATAATCAAAATTACATCGACAACAGAGACGAGAAAGTTGAAATAGCACCGGGTATTTCCGTAGAGGGCACCGTGACTGATTTGTAAAAGAAAATGCTTTTGACTTTCGTAAAAATATATTTGAATCTCGTTCTTAAATCTAATTACTCTAATATCATGGTGTTACATATACATCTGACAATTTTATTGTTAAAGCCATAAGTTACGTGTTAATAGGTCAATAGATTGTTGTATCAAAATTGGAAATTTTCGTTCTGAGTATGAAAATATAACCTCTATACAATTAATTGCTAAACTCACATTTCAAACCGCGACATATTCACGACATCATACAAAAATATAATATGCTTTTGACTATAATTAATCTTAATAAATTGCTTTGGTAACTTATTATTATGAGTACTTAAATACTATCTATTCTTAATTAAGTGGTCGTGTTCTTATAACTAAAAGAAAAATTCAAGGAAATTTCAAGTTTTAAATGTTTTTTGTCCCTTTAGTTAATTGTTCCTTAAATATAAATAAATTAGTACCACATTGTCATGTTATAAAACGCTAGGCTTTTTGGGGTTGTATAATTCTTAATACTGTATCCAAATTTATTAACCTTATTTATTCTTTTGTTTAAAAATATTTTCAAAGGCAATTTCTTATTTATTTACGTATGCGTTAAGCTCATTCCTATCATTTGTACAATAATTTGATATGTTATTCAAAATATATAGCGGTGTGATTTTACATATTTATTTAAAATGTAATAAAGTAATAATATGTGTTACAAATTGTTGTTTTTATTAATTGACCCTAATTCGTTTGGAACAAATGTTTTCCTGTTTAGGGATTATAATAATTCAAATATGATTAGTTATGAAGGCTATAACACAATAGTTACCTTATCTTAATGGCATACAGCAACATGCTGCTTATGTATTTTCTTGGTTATATTGACAAATAGCGTATAATACATAATACAATATTATGGAATCCGAACGAATTTTGTAAAAACATCGCTGAATATAATTAAAGTTTTGCATATTATTAACGCCATAAAACATGGTACTCGACACGAGTGAAACCGCACGACACAACTACTTATAAATTGAATCCCACACAATAAAATAGTTTGTATTGAGCTTTAGCGCTTCGTTTTTGTAATGATAAAAAATATATAAAAGGGTACATAAGATATTTTTGTTACAAAATTTTTATATAATTGATAGTCACACCCTTAATATTATTGCTTCATAATTGACTTAAGACTAGTTGAATACAATAAAAAGCATTATAAAAATATTTTCTAAATCTTAAGCTCTATCCACACAGTCGATTCAGTAGATAATATTTTTAATGATAATCTTTAATAAGTAATAAAATATTTAATGTTTATATAAAATAATACAGAATACTGTAGATATGAACAAAAATTCCTTCAAATGTGAGAATCTAATTCATTGATAAAGCGAAATACATTGAAAAAATGTCAAAAAATATCGCATTAAAAAGAAAAATCATTTTCCTCAAAAAATGTAGATTAATAAATATTCAATTTTATTTCATAACAAATGAAATTTAAAACATTGAAAAGTAAATTAATGACTGCTAAGTGCCAGCCTAACCATTACAATATAATTCAAGGAATTTTTTTTTCTATTCTAAAAACATTAGAGTGTAGATATTAATTACTACCTATAAAAAGGTAATTCGTATTAATTATACATCGTTCGAAATAGAATCGATCCTTAATTTAAATAATAAGCACACAAACCACAATGCATTGAGGTAAATTTTATATATTTTATAGATATTACTTATCTAATCATAAGATTCTTAATCTAGACTCTGACTTGCGTTATGTGAGATCAAAATTAAAAATACAAATTAGAATAAACTTAAAATATTTACTTTAAAAATTTAAACGCATTATGCAACTGACCAAAAAAGTATTATTATTTTATTATGGCAACTTTTGTCATATTGACAACTCTAAATTAAACAAGGTTATAATGATTAACCAAAAATGTGAAACATTACTTTAAATTATAATAAACATTTTATAAAACGACCAGACTTATCTCACTAATATTAATTTACCAATCTCCCTATAAAAATATATCAAATCCCATTATGAGTATATATTATAAATAAATATAAGTAATTCATATGAAGATTATTGCTTACCACATAGTATGTAAATATTCATCCAAAACATACATTTATATCAGTGTACAAAAACCACAACAATGACGTCACCATATTGAACGACGCAGCTGCAGACAAATATGACGCAGTTTCAACTTTCAACACGAGAAAGTTTTTCTTTACGCGTCGAATTTTATAAATATTAATATTATATACCAATGGTATATGATAATAATATTTATGATGGTATAATACCATCATAATTTAAAAAATAAACACTATATATGTATTCTTTAAATAGTAAAGACGGAAGAACTATAATTTTATGAAATCTTTAAACTCATATTTTTCTATTAAATACATATATTATTTTATACTTTTACTCTATAAGATTGTTTACAAAATCCGACACGTACAAGAAAATAAAATCGCATTAATAAGTCGCTACGCGCGTATACCATTGAGATATCTGCGAAGATATTTGAGTAATAATACATATATTATAAAGTATGGACCATATTATATTATCCACAAAATTATGATCTCAAAACTTATTACATTCAATATGTTATTCAAAAAATACCCCTCCCTACACATAAACTTACTGGCACATATATTAAAAATTTTCAAGAGACTCTCAATATCAAACTGTTACACACAAATATCATTTCATTGAGAACAATAATATTATAAGTACAAAGGTGTAGATAGTTTACCAATACAACATTCGATCATCAAAAACGGTATACTAACGCACTCACGATTAGACGTCATAGTGAGATGGCATGATTCAACTATTATGAGCGAAAAAGAGACAACTGAAGTAAATTCTAGCAAATTGGCATCAATTCATCGTGCCTCTAACAGACTGAGCACTTTTCCTATCTACACATTTCTACTTATAATAGCTATTCTCTTTAACATTATAAAACTTGCATAAACAAAATCAATTTATCTGCAAGTTTTCAAAAGTTTTACAAATCATACATTTTATAGAATAGAAAAAATCATGAATAGCAAAAAGTATCCTGCCTTCTTTAATATTTCATCCTTAAAAATGTATCAAGTAAATAACTAATTAGTCTTCTCACTCACGCCTCCATTAGCGTCCATACCGACTTGTCCCAGTAGTTGTGCAACACTGGGCTCGTTGAGAGTCAGTACAGCGTGAGCTTCCACCATCACTACAAGGGAATTCCTCGCTTCTTCGTGTGGAACACCGTGCGTTTTGGTCGCGTGGGAATACCACGCGCCTGTGGATGGCAACACTGATACGCACCACTTGCAGGATAATCTGAAATAATTAATATAGAGGAATAATCTATACTAATAATAATTCTGAAAAGTTTGTTTGTTTGAATGTGCTAATCTCAGGAACTACTGGTCCGATTTTAAAAATTTTTTTGGTGTTAGATAGCCCATTTATCGAGGAAACCTATAGGCTATGTATCAAACTCAAACTCAAACATTTATTTATTCAATTAGACCTCTTTTAGAAGCACTTTCGTATCATCATTACATATTTTTGGAAAGCAGTATCTATGGAGAAGAACCGGATAGAAACTCCATAGTTGCTCTTTTAAAATCATGTCAATATTACAATTCAATTTGACATAATATGTAACTTATATCTAACATAATATATCATATTATTTAAAGCATTTGAATGCTTAAAACTAAATAACAAAATTGTTTACAATATTTATAACAATTGTATGAATTTATGCACCTGAGTTGCACAAGTGCCAATGTAAGTATGTATTGCTATACAGAAAACAAACAATCTTGTATAAATGTAATCAAAGACTTACCTGTTGGTCATATGCCGTGACTTAACATGTCTGCGTCTATATCCCCAGCTGTTATACACTCGGGGACAAAATGGACACGGGAATGATGGATTTGCATATGTTATACCAGATTTATCTGAAAATCAGTGGAAATATAAATATTTATTATCTATACAAATATTATAAAGAGGAAAGGTTTGATTTTTTGTTTGTTTGTTTGTATGAATTGAATAGGCTCCGAAACTACTTGGCAGATTTGAAAAATTCTTTCACTGTTGGAAAGCTACATCATTTCTGAGTGACATAGGCTAGGTTTTATCCCGGAAATCCCACGGGAACGGGAACTATGCGGGTTTTTTTTTGAAAACGCGGGCGAAGCCGCAGGCGGAATGCTAGTATGTATAATAAAGTAAAAAATGTTCAATAACTATTAACATGTACAATATTGTTCACAATTATGACATAACTAGATTTCCGCCCGCGGCTTCGCCCGCGTTTTCAAAGGAAAACCCGCATAGTTCCCGTTCCCGTGGGATTTCCGGGATAAAACCTATCCTATGTGTTAATCCAAGTTACCCTCTATATGTGTGCTAAATTTCATTGTAATCGGTTCAGTAGTTTTTACGTGAAAGAGTAACAAACATCCATACATCCATACATCCATACATCCATACATCCATAAATCCTTACAAACTTTCGCCTTTATAATAGAATTAAGACTAGCTTTTCGCCCGCGTTTTCAGATAAAAACCCACATAGTTCCTGATCCCGTGGGATAACCGGGATAAAACCTATCCTATGTGTTAATCCAAGTTACCCTCTATATGTGTGCTAAATTTCATTGTAATTGGTTCAGTAGTATTTGCGTGAAAGAGTAACAAACACACACAAACACATCCTCACAAACTTTCTTATTTATAATAATAGTAGGATATAGAATTAGATTCAGACTATACATTACTAGTTTTCTGCTCAGTTATCGCCAGTAGTTAATATTATATTATATGACAGTCAGGGATCATGTAAAAATCTAACAGCAAAATAATTTTTGTAACTGGTCTAATAGTTTCTAAGATTTGAATGTTCAAACAATCTCTTCATGTTTATATTGTTTAATATACAACTATACAGAATATTATTAAGTTCAACTTACCCTTATCATTAAGTTCATTGCTAACAAAACCCATGTTATCTGTGGCTATATTCAAAGACTCCACTATTGTTCCACTCTGCAGTACCGTCTCAACTTCTTTATCTATTTCAATTTCCTTTTCATCTTTGTCCTTATCCAAACTTGTATTTAAACATGGCTGAGTGCTGCTCACTTCATTTATCCATTTCTTTGTTGTCTCATTAGATGTAAGTAACTTATTAGATGGGGTATCGGAGGTGACTGAGTATTTCTTCTCTATATTATCATCAAGCACTGCAATGTCTGTGTCATTTGTGTTGTCGCCAGAGTAATCAGTCAATGGGGAATCAATGGGTTCTATTTTGGGTGTTATATTCTGAAATAAACATAATAAACATTAATATGATGAATATGACAATAGTTAAGTTAAAAGAAAAGTATTAAACATAGACTCAACGCAACAGAAACTAATGACCTACATAAAATTATTATAAGACAAAAATTGTGGACATGTGTGTGGGCTGGCCATTGCACATTTATTTTAATAATTACAAAGTATTTTTTATACTTACATGAGCTTTAATACTGTCAGAATTAGATACATTACTTGTTGTTTCTGACTTTTTAACTTGCATAGGTTTCTTTACTTTATTATTATTATCTTCATGTTCACTTTTTTTACGTTTTTTTGTGTTTGTTTGCATACTTGTTGTAGACTTCTAGAAAAAATAAAATCAGTAACTTAGTATTTATTTGATAAAAGTTATTATAATGTAATGACGTACAAACTATATATATTTTAGAGTACAAACCTCTTCTTTTCTTGTATTATCTTCTTCACGACTAGTTTCGCTTCCTGTAGACAATCCACAGATCCTTAAAGTCTCAGCAGTTTTTAAAAGAACTGGCAGAAATTCTTCGGTTACATTAACTTCTCCATTATACATAAAAGTTAGAAGAGTACGTAAAGAGTTCGTGTTGATGTCATGAAGCACTATAATTGGATCCTTGTGGGGGTTTTGCTGAGAACAAACGTGGGCGTTAGATATATGTTACTCACGTACTTACTACTGCCAAATGTTCAAAGAAATCTGTTACAATATACTATTACTTACCTGAAAGATAGTTCTAAATACTGTGCTGTTGGCAGAAAGAATAACTTTATGAGCTTTAAAGCTATGCCCATCTGAAACTAGAGTGACGTCCGATAAGCCCTCGTCTTTAAATAATTCCTTCACATTGTATAATATATTGTTCTGATAGCCATTCCACTTTAAACTTATTTCTTGATTCGACATAATGTGCCTTCATGCAGATTGTTTTTAAAAACAAAATAATACTAAACGTAGAAAAACAAACAACTAACAATTAACATGTATCAATAGCGCACTGAAAGTTATCAATAAATGTTGCCATTGCATGATGGCTTTCATTAATTTGCCGTTGTGTTACCATTCCTAAAAAACATATTACCTACTCAAATATTTTGTATGTTGAGAATAAATTGAATTATTTATTATTAATAAATTTGTGCATACAATAAATTATTACACAAGATATTCGTAAAACGCTTTATACATAGCATTTACCGTATGGTTGTTGACTTTGCAGTGTTGCACTGTGGATGCCTTAGAGTATAGATATCTATAGAGCGCGAACAACCAAGTGGGAACAGTAGGCACAGGTGGGAACAACACGACGTTCCCGCCGCGCGCGCTCGTAGTCGTGGTTGAGTGCTGACGAAGTGCGTTGCTCTGGAATTTTATTCATATTTACGAATAAACATGCTGAAATGTGCAGTGCTATCTTGCAAAAACGATACTAGAAAAATCACAAAATTGAAATCCAGTATCACATTTCATCGGTAAGTCGATTGTTATAATTATTTTTATGAAAATAAATCTAGCATCGCGGGGGTGAAGGGAAAGTGGGAGGGGACCCGCGCAGGCTCGCTCGCGCAACTCACGTGATCGTAGTGATGTGACTTGACCAACGCTGTACTCGATAGTTTACTAGAAGAACTATATTTTAACTTATTATTTATTTTACTTTAAAATTAAAACTCTTCTAGAAATGTATTATAAATAATTTTGTGGTGTGTTTGGTATGATACAATTTCTAATATTATGAATGCGAATGTATTATAGTGTAAATGAAAAGTATGTAATGTTACGATATATGGACCGCTAAATTGATTTTGAAGATTTTGGTAGGTATAGAATGGATAAAATTAAATAAAAAATTATTAATATTATTTATTAGTTATTTCATTTTAAATTATTAATTATTTCTCATTTTAAAACATTAATATTATTGATCTATTTATTATTGAAAAAAATAGCACTAAACCCGATCTTTTATTTTATTAATTTTAATATTTAAGAAGTGCATACGTTTTTCTGATATTCCAATTAAACATATTTTTTTAAAGTGCTTATAATTAATACAAAAAAATATTCAAATGGAATAAACACACTTTATTCACTTGGTAAACAAATTTAAAATTACATATTTATACTTTATTCATACATTTCTCCTTTAATAACATATTGAACATAAAATTTACATATGATACATATTTATTTACATAACTTATCGATAGCTCATCACGCAATTGATATCTATCCATCCCTATTTGTCACACACACATCTATATAGTAACTATAGCTCATCTGCCTACGATGTGCACAAAGCAATTTGTGCAATACACGCGCTCTATACTATATATCTATACTCTAAGGTGGATGCAATAAGTTTATTCGTAAGTTCGTAAGTGGTCACCACACCTTTAAAAATGGTTACACACCTTTAAAATATTATTGACAATATTATCATACTCTTCAATCACATCTTCAATTAAATCATATTCTAATGAACACTTTTTTTTAAAATAGAAGTTTCCTTCCAAGCCACAGTAAGAAAATATATCATGTTTACGAACAAAAATAATATTCTACAATAAATACTTAGATAAGTACCTTAAGTTAAGCCTGAGGTAAAAATATATCTAATTGATTTGAATTGATTCAATTCTAAGGATAAAATGCAGATGAAAAAGCCTTGACCGTTTTTTTATTACCGATAAGAATAAAAAGGCCGATTATCAATTCAAATTTATTTAGTTAATTAGGTACTAATTTCGCAACACAATGATATTATCTGTAGGTAGGACTGTGATTATGTTTTGTTTATTCACATAATTCCAATCGGAAAAAAATACATATAAAAAAAAATTAATTATAATATCTACCCTTGTTTGTACACTGTACAATGTTTCCTTTTTTTTCGTGATCCGCAATTTGATGTACCTACTTATTTAGAATAAATAAATATTATTACATATATTAAAAAGTGCTAAGTGTCCTTTCTGTATTTCTTTAACAATAATTAATTATGTAGTGTGTGGACGATAAATACCTACTTCTATTGAAAAAAATTGGTTAAATGTTGTTGTAGCATTGTGAGTATACTCAACAATAATAAGAAAAAGTATAATAATCAGTACGGCAAATGCAAAACACTCAACGTGAAGTCTAGACTACATCAACACATTAAAAGCAAAGCGAACCGAGGACAACTAACTAGTTAAACTTATAATAACAATTAATCCAAAATATCAAAGATATCATTGAAGGGTTACTTATCATCGAATAATCTCTGAATTAGTTACTCATTAGTTCTGTGAGAACAGTTCTTACATGACGAAAATGTTGTTTAAACTTTGTATGATAAAAATTATACTAGCATTTCATGTTATTTACGTACATTTAGAAAATACTGACGATTTCGACCTAAGGGACACATATCCGAGTATTATAGAAGATGCTACTTTGGATACGGTGAGATGATGAAAATATATGTTACTAATTATTATGCTATGTATTTTATGTGCTTCTGGATTTTCCAATGCTATCGTGTTTATAGTTTCCTATTTACTTACGTACTTTATTTTATATCAGTAAATACCTAATACGAATGTATACGTAATAATCAAGAAGCTTATATCTAATACACTGGAGATTTCAGTATGAACATTAACTTGTAACAAGAAAATATGGCCTTGAATGACGCCTGTATGTTTTTTTATCCCTTTCACACCCACTTGCCAAGTTAGGTGTGAAAGGGATAAAAAAACATACAGGCGTCATTCAAGGTCATATTTTCTTGTTACAAGTTAATGTTCATACTGAAATCTCCAGTGTATTAGATATAAGCTTCTTGGTAATAATATTTAAAATGTTATGTGACTAGAGTCTGGCCAGCCAAAGCTGAACCCAGTGTTTTTTGTAGCGGCCACACTATCTGGAATGTCATCATGGCGTTTCTGCGTAGTTAGTTGTCAGTTTTGTTGAAAACGGTTAAAATTTTCATATATAAAAAAGTACTCTGTGGTTCAAATCATTTGCTTTAATAACGTTTAAATCCTGCTGTGTTGTGTACCTATATACTATGATCACCTTTATGAATATCAAAAGTATCAAAATGTTTTTTTCCTACTAAAGCCGATGTTACCAGGTCCATACCTATTTTTTTAAATTTGCCGCCCTTTACTGGGTTCAGCTTTGGCTGGCCAGACTCTATTAATTAACAACCGTTAAACACAAAATTAATATTTTTTATATCTGTCGTGGTCTTGCATTTATATAATATCTACTCCAGTTGAAGAGATTTGAAAATGTTCATTCATTAGTAATATTAATTATAAAATAATATGTCTGTGTACCATACAAATCGGTTCACCAGTTAATTAAAAAGCCATACTGCCACACAGACGACAAACACACAAACACAACAAAAATAAAAATGTAGAGTCAATCCTAAAAGACGGCGGGATTTTTATTTTGCTTTCCAGTTCGCCTCTGAACTCTTCTATATTCTTCTCTTTTCTTTTAAAGTCAGCACGAGGTTTATTTTTTTATTTTTTAAATAACATACTTTTTTTAGTTCACGTTAATTAAGAAATATGGATTCCCTTGCGAAATACACAGGGTGTATACGGAAGATAAATATATTCTGGAAGTACATAGGGTTCCGTATGGCAAACGTAATTCAACGAGAGAGAATCGTCCTGTGGTATTTTTACAGCACGGTCTCTTATCCTCGTCCGCAGAATTTGTGCTAATGAGACCCGACAAAGGACTAGGTTTGTAAAAGCTATACATTTCTATATTTATTTATCTATCCACAATTCTAAAGAACACAATAAGTAATATGTTTATATGCAAAACAAATGCAACAGTATTATATTTGTTTACTTCAAAATATATACATGAGTTTAAGTACCTTCAACCTTGAACATCATTACAGCATACCTCCTAGCTGAAGCAGGCTATGACGTCTGGATGGGTAACGCAAGGGGAAATACATACTCTCGGAACCACGCGGTTCTAAAGCCCACATCGTCAGAATTTTGGAAGTTTAGCTGGCACGAAATTGGCCATTACGATGTCCCTGCTATGATTGATTACGTCATTAAGGAGACGGGAGTCCAGAAAATACAATACATTGGCTTCTCCCAAGGGACTACCGCGTTTTGGGTCATGACTTCTACTAGACCGGAATATAATGACAAATTTCTAGCCATGCATGCAATGGCGCCAATCGCGTATGTTGGAAATATTCGAAGTCCTTTAATTAGAGCAGTTGCCCCTTTCACAAATTCTTTAGAAGTGAGTTTAATTATTTATTATTTAATTAAGATTGTACGGATAATTTTATATATTAATAATTTTATATATTATAAAAATTTGTTTTTATTTTTCTAATGTTTGACCGGTTACAAAAAATACCTGCACATTTTATTGAAGACGATATTCCATTACTTTAGAAATTATTGATATTAAAGGGTGTTACCTCAAAGAACTAGAAAATGTTTATATGTATCCAATGTACCTATAATAATTATAGGTAAGTAGGATACAATAGGATTGGATTAATAAAGGATGTGTCATCTCTCATTCGGTAAAAGCCCAGTTCTTTATCTCAAGTGTTTACTTGTTGACACGTACAATATACCTACAGTGCTTAATATTTTAAGGGTCCTCCAGTTTATATCGGTCAATAGATATTATTATTTTTTACAGCGTATACTAAAACTCATAGGAGCTAATGAAATCTTGCCAAATGGGATGCTTAACAAATTAGCTGGTGAAAAGTTGTGTCTCGAAGAAGCGATAACTCAAGTTCTCTGTAAAAACTTACTGTTTCTTTTCTGCGGATTTGATGCAGAACAATTAAATACTGTAAGTGTTGTGTTATCTTTGAAGACATTGTAAATTTTGATCATGTTGGCAATAGAATTTGTGACTATAATTAAATCTTCTTTTGTGTATATTCTCATGAATTATTCTATTTTTCAGACCATGCTACCAGTTGTTTTAGGACACACACCAGCAGGAGCGTCAACGAGACAATTCATACATTTCGGCCAAATGTATAAAGCGAAGAAATTCGCATACTTTGACCAGGGTTGGTTTCGTAACAGACGCAACTATGGCACTTTTAAGCCACCTTCTTACAATATTAGTGCCATCAGAACGCCTATCTTCCTGCATTACGCTGACAACGATTGGCTTTCAACCCCAAAAGATGTCGACAAATTCTTCAAAGAAGCTAAAACAGTGGTCGGAAAGTACAGAGTGCCGTTGGACAAATTCAACCACTTGGACTTCGTTTTTGCAAATGACGCCAAAAAGTTAATCTATGACCGTATTATAAGAATCATGTCACAGTTTATATGAATTAATAAAAATATTTAAATCTATAATGGACATCATTTATTAACGAAATACATAACGGACACACATTTGCTCTTGAATTATTCAGTGGTTGAAACCTGAAATAAAAACGCATTAATACATAAATGTATTTTTTATTTGATTATACCTATTGAATTTACATTGACAATCCAATAAAAGTTAATGTGACTCATAGTTTGTTTGAAGCTACAGTATAAAAGGTATGGTTTTATTACTTTAATAACAAAAAACTTACAAAAACTGAAGCCGAAGACACCGAATGCACTGACATTGTGGTACGTGATGGCGCCGACTTACTAGACGTTACATTGAAATAAGTAGCATTGATTAGAGACGTCTTCTTCCTTTCTGGTCTTTCAGTCACTATAGAAATTTCCCGTTTAACAATAGATCCAAAGGTTTCTTGTACTAGAAATAAAACATTACTCATTAATACACGATACCTTAGTGAATTTCCTGCAGGCTGACAACACCGATCTAACCATAATAATCAACGCCGTATCGTATTTTTAGGTTTTTTTATGGAAGAAATAAAAAAAATACCTTTATTCAAGAGATCGATTGGGTCTTCTTGCTTATTACAATATTGTTCTTTAAGAGATCTTTTTACCGAAGGCTCGTTTGATTTATGTATCACTTGTAAAAGTGATATGTTTTTATAATTCTAAAAAATAACAATGCTGTTATAAATTATACCCCGTTTTTTTCCAAGTTCACAAAAAAGTAAGTTCTAGAAATGTAGAAATATTATCTCTTTTAAAAGTGAAATGAAACCAATCATAAAACATTTACTAAATGACAAGCTACATTATGAAAATATTATGCGGTACCTGGTTTTTGCAATTCTTTAACGTTATAATCATCTCTGAATCGGTACTCATAGGTAAACTCTCGTCACAACTCTCAAAGGGTTCTGGAATATCTTCAATTGGGTTTTGCAAAGCTGGCCGTGAATTGTACGCCTTATCCCAATTATGCGTCCTATAAATTTGCTGTAATTCCAATCTCATTGATACATTTTCTTTAGTCAGTCTACTCAATTCAATATTCTGCATTTCTAATCTTTTTTGCAAATAATCAACATTATTTCTATACGCAACTAGATCGCTATTTTCAAGATCACATGTTTCACCACAATCGATTGTTTTTACATTCACAGATACGCTTTGATTAACCTTCTTACATGACTTTTTGTTTAAAACAATGTAACTTCCTCCTGTTGCTACACATTTGTCTTCTTTTATTATAATATTTGGTTTACTTTCTATTGGTGTGAGAATTTCAATATCATTGTTATATATTTTAAATCGTATGGAACTTATCGGTTTATCTATTTTTCCATGTGGTCTTGTATCGTCGTCTTTAAAATGATTGTTTCTAGCCGGTATTGAATTTTTTACATAAATAGCTTGTTCCACAATTTCATCTTGAAAAGTTTTAGCTATATTTTGAACACTAGTATAATAAGCACTCTTACACTCGTCTTTAGTTGGAAGATTGATACGAAAGATTTTTTCTAAAATTATTCTCCAAAACATTTTTATATTCTTAAATGCTTCTAAACATTTTTCACATGGCCAAGTGCTTGTTTCAAATTCTTCCTTAAAGGATAAGGAATTTAAATTAATAATTAACAAGGAGAATTATAGACAAATTTGCTAATTCATGATACAGAAATTGTAACAAACTTACATCTTGAAAATACTTTTCAAATGCTTCTTCATTCTTCAGACACTCTTTGATAGCATGAGTAGACTCGCAAATACTCTCAAGGACGACTTTAGATTTACAATTTGGATGACAGCGTGGAGCTACCTGTAATGCATGTATAGATTGTCTAATCTAAAAATGAACGCCCCTCCACTAAACTTAATTGTTTCAATGTGTGAGGACAAATAATTATTGAACCACTTTATATGTGTGCGCGCGTCGATTCTACTGCAAACTTTGACACTCGCGCACTGATTTGTCAACTAATCGGGCGATCAGTTCAGGTGCCTAGTATTGTATGGCGGGGAGAGCGCGCTATGTACGGAATGACACGTCCGTTCTGTCGTGCATCGCGTCATTTATGCACTAGTTGGCCAACTGGTCCTGTCGTTCGGGCATGGACGGGACTGGAGGACTGAACGACCAATGAGGCAGACCAATTTGTGTGTATTGCGTCTATACACGTACTTTGAATGTGAGCGTAAACACAGTGGAGGGGCGTTCATTTTTAGATTAGACAATCTCTACATAAATATGATATTGTAGTACATTGTCATACTTTATCATCCAAATTTTATAGGAAACTAATGAACGTCATTTAAAGTAGCATTAAAATGAACCTTAAACTGATGGGGAGATTAGCTGTTAATATAATAAAAAGCAAAGAAGATTATTTTAGGTCTTGAAGCTTTGAGGTCCTGGAATTCAATAAATATTTCAATTCAATACACCTATCAAAAATATCATTACCTTCGCTCGATTCCTCCAAGTCATATTTCTTAAAAAGCTGGACACAGTACTTGTGGGTAAAACACAAATTGGCATGTCGCTTTTCATCCAATCCCTAAGGTAACAGTTTCGTGTTTGTAAATCATGACTCCATGCTCTAAGGTCGACACAAGAATCATAAGATTTTATCTTGCCTTCGTTTCGTGACAATAAGCGCAGCTTTTGACGATGTGAACAGTTCATTGAATACAATATGGACGAAACAACCCTACCTACATCTTTATTATGAAATTGTTACGCAAAATTTCGAGTTCACATGAGATGTAAAAATCCAATTGTCACATTATGTCACCGATGATCAGCCGAGCAGCCGAAAGAGTTTGTATTTTATAGGTAAAATATAATAATTTATTATGACTGACACCTTATTGTATAAAATATTTTCTTGTTTATTCAAAAATGACATTCTATTTTAACTCACTGTTCCGTGACGATTTTTCAATGACAGTCCAAAATATTTGCTATTTTTCGATATTTACATTTTACAGTAAGATATTTTAAGATTGTAAACAATTGTGAGCACAGATTTATCATCGCATAGTAATGCTTAAAATGGATGGTGACGAAAAGTAAATTTAATAAATAGTAGTTTGTTTTTAAATCTATTTAATTGTAAGTTGACCGTTGGTGATGTCGTTCATAACAAAAAGAGAAAGAGTATTCAATGAATGTGATCTATACGATTTACCATCGAGGAATGAGGGGAAGATAAAGGCATATGCGTCGTGCACTGACGCAAGAGCATGGTCACATTTCTGTTCCGATAAAACTGAACATCTGGTAGAAATTATAAAGAGAAACAATGAAACCTGTAGACCCAAGTATATTCCGACTGATGTTATCGTAAACACTTTGATGGGGGCAAAGAATGCAGAAATTAGTCGCCTCAAACGTAAGATTGGTGAATTTGAGCAAATGATAGCTGCTTACGACCAGCTAGAGCTTACATGTGATCAGAAATGTGATATAGCAAATGCTGTAAGTATCAATGAGGGAAAACAAATCTATCAGCTAAAATACTTGTACATGTAGAAAATAATCGCATCTCTTTTTAGCATGCTGCAATTAGAGCTGCGAATAAAGAGCTCGACGAAATGGTAAGTTTCAATACACGTATTATGATATTTTGATACGAAACTTTCAAAGATAATTTAAATTTGATTTATTACAGTGCTTGGATCTGGACTTATCTGGATTTACGGAGGTAGATAATCCCACAACACTATAAATTATATTTTTATTCAGATTTTACGTATTAATATTTTACCTTTTTTTCAGGGAATTGATTCAGAAGCATTTGAGGTACAGTTTACTTTAATAATAAAAATATTATTTAAGCTTTCGTTAAACTTTTTTAATATTTTCAATATTATTCCAGACGGGTAAATCGAGAGGTGACGATGTAAGTTATTGCTATATTACATATTATTGTATATTATGTTTAAGGTAAATTATAATTAATAATTCAATTTTAACAACTTTTACATGAGTATTATTTCTTTTTTAGATCACTAGATCGATCGGTGATGAGGTGGGTATTGTTAAAATGTATGAGGTATGATGGTAAGTGATGGAATGCATCAAAAATTAACTTGGTTCAATGTGATGATTGTATAAATACTTTTAAAACTTTTAAAAATATTTTAAAACAAAATATATAGTAAAGATGAAAATTTTAATTTCAGACAGGAAAATCTAAAGGTTACGAGGTAAGTGTTCCTTTCTTTTTTATGACAGAGCATTACAATTATAATAGCCGTTTAAATAACCTATTTTTTTCGCTTTTAAATTTGTAAGTCTTAAATTTGTATGTTTAAATTCTCGTACAATAAATAATCCTACTATTAAATTATTTTCAGACTGGTAAATCAAAGGGAGACGAGGTATATTTATTAATTAGGAACTTTATTATACTTTTAAATTGTAAACATTTTAAGTAATACTTACAATTTTTTCAGACCGAAAAATCAAGAGGCGAAGATGTAAGAATCACTGGCTATTTTAAAGTTGCTTGGTTTGCATCTCAAATAAATATTCCTAATGCATCGTATTAAGTATTTCATTAAACTATTTTTATAGTGGACGCTCATAAAACCGAATAGATCAACGAAGAAGGAATCTAAGAGCAATCAAGTTGGTGAAGGAGCAATATTATCATGCCCTTGCGATGCTAGTACATGTAAGAAATGTAGCTCGTATTCATACAGCAAATTATTATATTTAAGAAGAAGAAGCAAATATAATTAAGAAGAAAGAAGAAAGTACAGAGTAACTGCAGAGGAAGTTAATAGATACCAATAACAGTGACTAAAAAAAGAGTATTTAGCATTAGCTATATAATTATAGTATTAGCTTTATGAGGATAGTTGAGTCAAACATCGGTTCACAATATACGGTCACGGGGCATAATCTTTGATAACGCGCCCCGATGTAATGTGCAGTCACTTTTCTCTATATTTTATACAGAAAAATAACCTACTATAAGAAATAACAAGCGAGGCAAGGTTAAATATTAGTTTGAATGTAATAAGACTGTACTGCGGTTCTACACAGCTACCTAATTGATGTAGGTAGTTGATAACAAAACGCAGCTAGTCAACGACTATTAGTAAAGTGAGGGTAGTTGGGTCGAACGTCGTATAAACAGCGTCCGAGCCCCTAGGCACGATTCGTACGAATGCGCCACGAGACAAAGGAACGTGGCAATTTATAGTATGCGACAGCTAAGCATGTTCGGACAGGAAACAGTGACAACTATATTGACAACTTCTCATCCACAAAAATATTAAATCAAAAGTTACGTCTAACACGGCCATACTGACAATCGTACGTCCTCGTACGCCTTTTCTCGTATTAAAACACTACGGTAGTTCATCTCGGGATTACACAACCATCCTGCCTCGGCCAGACTGACCTGACAGAACAATAACCACGTCCACATGACATAGACACTCCATTCGCGTATCTTGGTATATCTACGCTCGTTCGACTAGTGAAATACATCACTACGATACGCCAGCGACTAGATAATACCTCAACGCCAGGGTTTGACTAGCGATTTGGATCACTACACACAATTCCTTCGATGAACTACATTCCCGTTACAATAATCCACGTAACAAATTTTTACTTCACACAACGCACGAAAAAACACAAACGCCAGTATGCCGTTACAAAACTCAAAACAATTAACAAGTGTAGGCTTGAATTCTATCCCACTTCTGATATAAGAAATAACAAGCGAGGCAAGGTTAAATATTAGTTTGAATGTAATAAGACTGTACTGCGGTTCTACACAGCTACCTAATTGATGTAGGTAGTTGATAACAAAACGCAGCTAGTCAACGACTATTAGTAAAGTGAGGGTAGTTGGGTCGAACGTCGTATAAACAGCGTCCGAGCCCCTAGGCACGATTCGTACGAATGCGCCACGAGACAAAGGAACGTGGCAATTTATAGTATGCGACAGCTAAGCATGTTCGGACAGGAAACAGTGACAACTATATTGACAACTTCTCATCCACAAAAATATTAAATCAAAAGTTACGTCTAACACTACAATTATTATCTAATACTAATACAATTTTGATTACTATTACTAAAAACCGGCCAAGTGCGAGTCGGGCTCGCGCACAAAGGGTTCCGTAGCAGCAAATATAATAAATTACAGTTAAATCAACCTATCTCAAAAACTATAAGAGATACTTTGATCAAACCAAAAATCGTTGAAAGAGTTAATTAGCATGCATCACCTCTATTTTTTTTAGAATTTTATACCCCGTAGTTATAAAAATAGAGGGGGGGGGACATACTTTTTACGACTTTGAGAGCTGATATCTCAAAAACCGTTCACTTTAAGAAAAATGTTTTTTAGAAAACTTTATATCATTTTAAAAGACCTTTCCATTGATACCCCACACGGGTATGTACATCGAAAAAAAAAATTTCATCCCTCAGTTACATGTATGGGGGGCCCCACCCCCAATTCTTTTTTTTACTATTTAGTGTCATATTTTTGTAGCGGTTCATACAACACATATTCCCATCAAATTTCATCACTGTAGTACTTATAGTTTCCGAGTAAATCGGCTGTGACAGACGGACAGACGGACAGACGGACAGACGGACATGACGAAACTATAAGGGTTCCGTTTTTGCCATTTTGGCTACGGAACCCTAAAAATGAATAAATATTAGGTTTAATTAGCCACATTTCCATTGCAGCTGCCTACGATACGAGATTGGATGACATGCAAGAAACAATTATTAGAAAAGATGCCAAATTGAATGCTATGCAAAATAGAATTGCAGTGAGTACTGCCTTGAAAATATTTAGAATAATCATTCGTAACGCACATTAATGTGTAAATAATTGTATTTCAAGGTAATGGAAAACGATGTGTGTGAACCGTATTGCATATATGTTCATATATACACTGCATTAGAAAAAATATTTGGCACGCTTTGCCAAAATGGAAAGTATAAACAGTACTTAAACTTACTGGTAATAATTATTATTTCTTAGTACTACTTACTTACAGCACTTGATAAGCATCTGATATTAATATTTTTATTTTAGACGGCTGGAAAGGATACCCGTTGCTTAGATATAAAAGGCAAAATTCTTTTTCAAATGAAAGTTTTGGAAAAGTTTTGTCTTGCTCTGATCGCACCGTGCTCTCAAGAATTTAGCGAACACACATCAACACACGATTGTTCCTGTTACCGCGCTGAAATAATTGCCCATGTAGAACCCGCATTGGCTATTACTTCAACCGAGTCGAACAAAAATCACTTAGATGATAGAAGAGCTCAGTTAGTAGCTGATATCATTGATAACGAAGAAATGAAAGAAATCTTAAGTAAAGATAGCATTTTAGCTAAGAATGAACAACGTGATGAAAATTACGGATTTGATAGCTGCAGTATAGATACAGAGAGTCTAAACAGGTTAAAAAATTTACAGGCAAATTATGATGAATTATTAACTTGTTACGATAATCTAAAACATGAAAAAGATTGTTTATTTTTACGATGCCAAAAATATAATGACCTAGAAAAAGAATGCGAGTGTATGCAAAATCGCTTGAGAGAATACAAACAACTTTGGACTGAAAAAGAATATTATCGAAAACGATCAGAAAATCTAGATACATTAAAAGAATCATACTATGTTTTATCTGAAGAAACAACTAATTTAGAAACGAAACTTAAAGCAGAAACGGAAATAAATAAAATAAAGTGTAATAACATTACACGCTTACAAAGCGAAAATGTTGCTTTAGAAAAGAAACTGCAGGAATTAAATTTAGCATTTGAAACTGAAAAAAATTCTTTAATCTGTAAATTAAAGGAATATGAATGTAATGTAATGTGTCAAGATCAACAAATTAAAGCCTTGTCTCGACAGATAGATAAATTTCTTGAACAAGGCCATGAAGAAGCAAGTATTGCAATTTTTTTGTTTACCTATATTATCCATCTTATATGAATTGGATTGTTTTGTTGTAGATGCAATCAGATGAGGCAGCGAGATCGGTTGAATTGTTGAATGAAATTGAATCACAAAAAGAACAAATAAGAAATTTAAGACAGGCATTATTATGCAATGAAGAAGAAAAAGAGTTGCTGCAGGAAGACTTCCAAACAAAACTCGAATTAATAAATGAATTGAAAATGGAAATAGAAAATTTAAAGGGTAAATTACATACAGTAATTCAAATTTAAATAAATCTTTAATTACTTGGCTTTGTCATACTTTTTTATTTCACAGATAAATCAGAAAAACTTCTTCAAACTAACATATGTCTGGAAGAATATACAAGAGATTACCAAAGAGAAATAAAACAGCTTCGAGATCAAAATACAATGTTGGTCCAAGAAATAGAAGATAAAAAATCTAGTGTTGAAAATTTGAAGGAAATAGTTGATTCAAAATCACATGAAATTAATAACTTAACAAACATTGTAGAGAGTAAGAGTAGCAAAAATTTAGAACTTTTACAACAATTAAATAATAACGAAGAAATGTACAACAAAAAGTTATCTTTGATTAATCATGAAAATGAAAGAGCAATTGATTCTCTTAAATCTGCACAACGTGAAAGTTATGAAGTTTTAGCAGCATTTAGAAGCTATATACAAAAAAATGAACCTAAGCAATCAGAAAGTTTATCTAAAGAGCAGAAAAATATAAATAACGACGAAGATGGTGGTGATAGTTTAAATAGTAATAGTTCTGTTCTACTACATGAGATTAAAAAATTCCATGAAGTAAGCATACATAGTTTACATTCTTTACTCGATGAAAATATTCGAAACAAAGAATCTCTAGACATTTCCAGAAAAGAGAGTAAAATATTGGCGAAAAAAGTACAGGATATTGAGGAACTACGCGAAAAATTAAATGATCTGAAACATTCTCATGACAATCTATTAAAAGAAAAGAGTACACTTCAAAATGAACTGAATGACAAAAAGCGGGAACTCGAGGACTTAATAAATTCTTTTCTACTGACAAAAAAAGAAAGTAATGAGTTATTAGAGCGACTAAATAAGAATGAAAATATAAAAGACGAATTTCTAAAATTGAATGCGCTATATCAAAAATTGGGAAATGAACGAAACGTTTTAAAAAAAGAGCTTCAAAATAAAGAAAAGGAACTAGAAAATTTAACAAATGATTTAGATTGTTGCAGAAAAGAAAATGCTAAATTACTTTCAGAAAATAAACGCATTCGAGATCTGGAAGCTAAGCTGATAGAATTAGAATCAGACTATAGAAATCTCAATACCGAAAGAGAACGTTTACAAGAGATGTTTGATGCAAAAACAGAAGAAATGAATAATTTATATAATAACTTTGAACTCAAAATTGAAGAAAACAGGCATTTATTTGATAAAATAGACCAGTTGCAAGTTAACGAATCTATGGCGCAGAACAACATTTTAGACCTAAAGCATGAAAATTTAAATATCAAAAATAATTTGATGCTCGTTAAGAAGGAAAGTGCTTTAATACTTAAGAAAGTAGAGACCGATCTCGATAACTTGAAACATGCTTATGATACTGTTAATAAAGAAAAGCAGCGAATCGAAATGGAACTTGAGGCACAACAAAAGCATTTGCAAAAAATTAATGAAGAGAATAAAATGTTGTACAATCAAAAGCAGGAATTAATAATGCATTCAGAAGATCTAGAAAACTCACTTATTAATGCTCGAACCGCGGTAAAGACTTTTTTATGATTAATTAAGTAAGATTAAGTTTAAATGTTTATAGTTTTAATATATTTATAGTTAAAAGAACAAGCAAGTTCACCCAAAGATTATTTCAAAAACGTGAAAGATGAAATAGAAGCGATGAAAAATGAGAAAATACTGCAACAGAAAAATATAAGGGAATTAACTGATAGATTAGATGAATCGGTAAGTTGGTAACATGATTTACTTACTATTTTTCTCTGGGTCCCATAATTTTAATATTGATATAGTGATTATTTTAATGTTTCATTAATATTATGCAGGATTTAATAATATCAGACCTCCGAGAAGATATATCTATGCGTGACAGTAAAATAGCCACCTTACAAAATTATATAAATGAATTAGAAGAGGAAGTAAGGCATCTAAATAATAATATAGCGGTTGCAGTGGAATCCAGTGAGCAAATATTGGACAATAGTCATAAAAGAATAGATGAATCTTTAAAAAAGTTAGATGCACATCGTAAGTTTAATTTGTTTTGCCGTTATACGATGAACACATTTAAACTTTTGAAAATAGTTTTCAAGCGATCAAAAATCGCTGCAAAAATCGGCTGCTTTTAACAAATTCAAAATTTGAAAAAAAAAAACTCAATTCATTCTTAATATAAGAATTATATTTTATTCCTCCTGACATGATAAATTGAAAGTAATTTTATAGTTGTTTTAAATTCTAAAGAACTACTGTAAATCTCTTTTGTAGATTCTAAGACAACTCATAACATGAAAATGGATTTAACAAAACTGAAAAAAGAATATTCTCTCTTAGAAGATCAACTTTCTAATACAAAAAGCCAAATCGAAGAGGTAAATAAAGAGAAATACAAATACATGAATGACATAAGAGATTTACAAGACGAAAGAGATGTTATGTTACAAAATATTAAAGAGTTAGAATTAATATGTGCAGGAGATAGCAATTTATCAATCAGTATATGCACCATTAATGATATTCTAACTTCATTGAATCGAATTCGAAAATATGTAGTTGTTAGAAGTTCTAAAAGTACTTCGCTTGAACAAACATTGCTGACAGTTCAGAATTCATCTCGTTTACTTTTAAGTAAAGCAGATGAAGCCAAAAAAATTGCTGAGAACGAAAAACAAAAGATAGCAGCCGAAAAAGAGGAAGCAGTTCGAGAAAGACTTGTAATGGAGAAACAACTAGCTATATTAGAAACAAAATTGGAAGATCAAATAGCTAAAGATCAAGAGCTAATAAATAATTTGGAAGCGAAACTTTTAAATCAAAAACTAATGTTTGAAAAAATTAGCGAATCGTCACAAATTTATATCACAAAATTAGAAACCGAAATAATAAACCTACAAGACTTGTACAATAATTCACTCTCAAAAATAGGTGAACTACAAGAAAAGACTTTCTCCGTTTCTGAAGAAAATAATAAAAAGATAGAAGAAATAGAAAAGGTCACTAAAAATTTAGAAAAAAAATCTAAAGAAATATCTCAGCTCAGAAAATTTATTGAAGATCTGAAAAACAAACCAATGGAATGTATTGATACACAAACTGATAAATTTGTTTCTACGGTGGATGTTTCATGTCAAATTGACTTCAATACAATAAATGAAAATGATACACGTAATAATTTTACTAAAAGTAATGAAAATTTGTTTTTCGTGAAAGACAATGTTGAAAAACTTACAAATGAAGTAACACAAGTTGATAAATTAATAAAAAAGGATGAGTACATTAGTTTAGATTTTATTAAACATGTTTATTTGAATTACAAAATCAAAAAATTGAGCCCGACTATATTAGAGCAATGTTCTATATCATGTACTAATATCGAAGAAAGTAAAAATAAAGGGAGTATTTCTGAAGTTGAAACATCTGATGCTATAATATCCGAAGAAAAGAAAGATAATGTAAATGATATTCGACATCATCACAAAATAATAGATATCTACAACACGCATTCAATTTTTACCCATAATACGGAATTAAGCAGTAAAAGTCCGGACATGGGTTCTACTTTCGAACTGACCAACGAGATATTTGAGAATGAAAATAGCCGCAAAGATGGTAAAAAATTAAACAAAATTGATAGTTCTGGGCAAGCTACAGATAATGATTTATTTCTCATTTATAAGGATAGCGATGTAAATCAATCTGATTTTGATAAAAAATCGTGGCCTAATCAAATGCAGTCAAAAGTGGTTGTGGAGGCTGCTACGGTTGATCACACGATAGATTATGCTAATGCAAAGATTAAGACTTTCCATCAAAGTAACGAACTGACAACTTATAACCCAGAAGTGGATAGCAATCAAGATGATGATAGCGTTAAACCTAAACTGACTCTCAGTTTACCGAGAGTCTATACCGATAGCTTATCAAAAGCAACAAATTCAGAGAGTGATAAAAAATCAATGTCTTTAGATTCATATACAGGAGCTATTTATGCATCAGAAAAATATACACAATCTGATTTGGATTTGAATGCTTCATATTCTAGTAAAAATAAAAAAGTTTCACGAGGATCGATAGAAAATAAGGACCGAACGGAAGATAATAATGACGATACGAATCAAATTATTGACAGTGTATCAATTAAGCCCGAAACCCTTAAGGAGTATAGAAAACAAAATCAAAAACAAATATCATCACATAAAAAACATAAGTCAAAATTAAACGTTTACATGGATGAACCTGAAGACGGTGTTAATGAAGTTGAGGATTCTGAAAAATATAATATGCCAAATAATATGTCTAAGAATCAAAATAGAAATCTAAACAATTACAAAAAAACTAACAAGAAAAGTTCAAACTATGGCTTAAAATATATTTTAGAATCCGTGCAGCAAGGCGTCAATGTTAATAATTTTAAAATTAAAAGTAGTAGTATGCGGAGAAGTCAAAGTGATGATAATTTCTTCTTTACTAAAGATTATGTCAGTGAGCGCAGTGGATCAAGGTCACTAAGTCCTTTCTTGAGATCATTTACAGACAATAGAACTACTTCAAAAGACGTTAGTAAAACCAGTAAAAACGGTCCATCTAGTTTTTCAATAGAACAGGGTGTACTTGCAAAGTTAGATAACATTCAAGAATATGAGAGTAAAATAAAAGAACTCACAACCACCTTAGATAATATTGAAAGGCATTATAAAATGAAAATTGAAGCAGTAAAAGCACAATATGACAACAATATAAAAAACATTATTAATGAACATAATCAAGGTGTCGTTAGTATACAGAGCTTACACGAAGAAACACTTAGCGACGTTATAAGGAGTCATGAAAGTGAGGTTGAAAACTTAAGATCTATGAGCATCGAAGCAATGCGCAAAGTGGAATTACTTGAGAAAGAAAACACAATATATAAACTGAAACTTCATGAGCAACATCTGAATGATAACAATGAGGTATGTAGATGAATCAGGGCGGTGGATTCGCTTTACACCAGGCGAGCCTGTTTTCAAATAAGCGGCAAATTGTTTATTTTTATCAGATGTAGTAAACTGAAAATATTATTTGTTATTTCAGGAACCCGTAAAAATGCCTTCCCCTGAAATGAGAAAACGTAAACATAGAAGAAGTGATACAAGACTGTTAACGAAAACAAATATAGAAGCGTTCAACGTTAGGCCGAAACCTCGGTCTCATGGACCTTGTACATGTTCTTTAGATTCTAAAATTTCGGATACAATTCGAAATATTTTCGAACAAGTAGACGTAGACCAACGACGTATGGCTGAACATGCATATATTAAATATATAGCAAATAAAATAATAAATAATAATGTAGAGGTAATTAATCTATTTTTTCCTTGCAATATAAATTGGCTTCTGTCACCGCAGTCTTTTTAATTAATTTATTATTTTAAGGGTTTGGACGCACAAGAATTAGCATTCCTCCATTTAAAAGTATGTCGCACGTGGAAAACTATGCTAAGTAAGGAAGAGGTGCTTAAAAAACGTATTGATTCATTGGAAAGCGAATTAATGAATAAACAACGTCAAACACAAAAACACAGTATGTTTTTAATATTTAATGAAATGAAACCTCTGACTAATATTTAACTTTTTTTTGATTTAATTTTTTTTAAACATTTTTAACCTCAAACTTGAAGTCATTAAGACGAGCTATTTATCCTATCCTATGATCTAGATAAGCAAATACTTTCTAATAGGGTGCCACGCGAGAAGACAGAACTTTCCATTGAGAATTAAAATAAGTGAAGATAGAATCTCATATAATTATTATGTTATTAACATCACAATGTAGTAGCAGAGCTGGACCGTAAAGTGGCTGAGGAGAGGCGGCGTTTACAAGAAGTACGTGAAGCGGTATGCAGAAACACCCCGGCCAACTCCCGTGAGAGTAGCCCTCAGTCGCATCTGCCTGTTCCAGAAAAAGATGTGTACGTATCAAAACGGAATACACAACACCTAACCCTAGGTTCACGTGTCACGGTTTTTTCTACCGAATCGGTTTTTTGCAGGATTCAGTTTAATGGTACCAGTATTTCAATGAAAGAGTACACACAAACAAGCATTCGGTTTCAAGATCAAAGAAAAACGGAATCTTGCTGAAGCTAAGATCCGATTTTGCGACTACAAACCGATCTGGCCGAACTGCAAAATTTCAGATGGTGCAGTGGTTCACAGGGAGATACGATTTGCCAAATATTATTTTCATCGGATCTGGAAAAATCGAATGTTGTATTCACACAGCGCATCTTGGAATTGTCGTATTGCTGTGTAATGCTCAACAAATATTTACCATAATATGAGGCTTAATACTAAATTTTATCATTGCAGTTGCAAATGTTGTTCAACATCATGCAACACGGACGTGGAAGGAAGACTATCAGCTGGAGACCTGCAGCTCGGCGTCGCGGCCTGCACGCTGCGCCCGCGACGGCAGAAACAAGAGAGTAATCGGGTAGGCTTTTAGGCATAAATTTATTTTAAATACAAACAAAATATTCATAGTCGGTTACATATAAAATGATGCATCATTTATAACGCAAGAATGACTCAAGAGACGCAAATTCGCAATCTTTAAAAATTCTGCGGGTTAGGTATTTAATATGATGAAGATAGAAAATTTAGGACGAGATTCCAAGCTTGCAGTCTACCTACATCTGAATTGTTTTTCCTATTTAGTGGTTTAAAACTGATTGAATTAAAAATACCCTAGAATTAAATGGAAATTCTCTAAGTGTAAAGATTTCCGCTGATGAATGTATGTGTATTGTGTATATGTGTGTTTGTTTTTACAGGCGGTATCAGCAAAATTGGATTTGCACGAACGCAAGGAGAAAAAACATTATCACGATGAGCAGCCTATTCGATTGAGGCGATCTCAAGACCGTCCTACTAAGAGCGGTCATAAAAAATGACAGTGTTAAAAATTTCATAAAAACTGGTCATATTTAGCTATCATAGTTATGTTCTCACAATTCGTAACACGAATTTTTCTATGGCTAAATATTGACCAGGGTTTATGAAATTTAAGATTTCGACTCTATTGGCAACGCACACTCGATTTGATAAGGTAATCTATATAAGTCAAATTAAGTAGAAACCATTTTAAATTTCTTGGAATGATCAATGATTGCTAGTAGATCCAGATGCATTTTTTTCGAAATTAATAAATGCTTTTTGAATTGTTTTACAAAGTTTTGTTATTTATACGTATTATTTATATTTATCTGTGTGTAACATTGTAAATTATCAAAGTTCGTATTAAAAAGGATTAAAACCTTAGTGTGTATTATTCAGTCTTTGCCTCAAAATTACAAACTACACTATTTTTTTTAAATAAGTAAATTTATTTTAGTTTTCCATCAGTGACAAACATGAGTAATAAACATGCATGCAAAAAAACCCTTAAATATTCCGACATTTTTCTTGATTTGTTACTCAAAAACTGGATTTCTAAACCTTTTTTATTATTAAAAAATTTCACTGAACAAACGTACTAACTTATTAATAATGTTACGAACGCGCACAATTAGGATTATACGCAGGATTAGTAAAGTTTACAGCGGGCGGCTGGTAATGAGGGTTGTCTTCGTCAACACCGGCTGCAAGAGCGCTCTCAAACTTTTGGTACTCCCGCTCGTCGTGGAGATCAGCCAAGTACTTCCATACCACCAATGTTAGCAAACCAATGAGGAGGACTGCGGCTATCGTACTCACGACGGTGACTGGAAAACAATTTCGTGAATAGGCAGTGATGTGCTAACGTGCTATTATTCTTAGATAAATTAATACCAATAAAAAAAATACCTCTAGTCTTTTTCCAAGCCAATAAGTTAACAAAATATTATTACCTATGCATTAATTATAAAGTTAAAAATTAATTAAAAGCAAACAACTTGCAATTTAATCAATCCTATTGTATGCTAATTTTTACAACAAATTTAACTATTTAAGAAGCCTTACCCCAAACATCAGCCTTAATAGGTAACTCCAATTCTTTCTGTATCATGATTTCCAACGTATTCGTGGACGATGGCGGATAATAATAAATGAAAATCAAGAAGCTGTCATCATCCAAGGCTTTACGACACCATTTAGCTTTATGTTGATGTTCAAGCGTATCTATTTCAGTTTTGTTCACAAATGTTACACCAGTTGAAGTTTGATTATATCTTTCATCACATTCAGTTTTATTAAAATTATAATTGCAATAGGCATAGTCTTCTAGTTCCTTGCATCGCTTTTGCTTCAGTTCGTCGCAGTCATCGCAAAAGCGTCCCGAGCAAATTTCATTCGTATCCTCCATTTGTTCGCAAATACATACGCCACATTTGCATGTACCTTTGCCAGAGCATTCCTAAACAAAACCACATCTTAATTTAGTAACTAAAACAAAAAACTATTTAAGTTAAACTTTTTTACAATAAACTCTAACGACTTATTTTCAAAATTAACGAAATCGGGGGAAATGTAAGGTAAATATAGCTGTGTCTTGGACAACAAACAAAATACCACTTGCCTCGTTAGATATCGGTGCTATACAACTTCTATTATTGTCTGGGCACTGACAGTCGTCTCCAATCCAATGTGGGTTACATTCACATCTCCCAAACTTGCATTTTCCGTTGCCAGCACAAAGCAAGCTGCCAGGTCGGGGGCAAGCGTTGTCATCAAACTCGCAATAATCACCAGAAAAACCGCTTTGACATTCACATTTCCCACATCTATATGTAAATACAAGATTAGGTAAATAGTACAGAGACAAAGCTTCATACATGAAAGTGTAGATAATTATGATGAGAATAGTTAATTGAACATCAGAAATTAATAAAATGTTATAAACTGGCTCTATCGCATTTTCATTTTCTCATCTTACGCAGCAATACCGAAATTCATTGTACATATATGTAACTAGCTGCGCTTCGCGGTTTCACCCGCGTGGCTCCGCTCCGTGGCTGTTGGTCCGTAATATATATTATATACTAGCTATCCGCCTGCGGCTTCGCCCGCGTTTTCAAAGAAAAACCCGCATAGTTCCCGTTCCCGTGGTATTTACTGGATAAAACCTAGCCTATGTTGCTCAGTGAAGATGCAGCTTTCTAATGGTGATAGAATTTTTGAAATCGGTCCAGTAGTTTATGCGTGAAAACCATACATACATACATACATTCATAATTACAAACCTTTCCTCTTTATAATATTAGTATAGATAGCTATCTAGAGTTAGTAGAGAAGAATTTTTCAAATCGGACCATTCGTCTGGAATCTGGATGCCTCTTACCGCTTAAATGAATAATAATTAATGATTGGAATGATATGAATCATGAATTTTCTATAATACCTGCAAATACCACGGCCACTGCAAAAATTTAAGTCGGTAATATTGGCTTTACACAGATCTAAGTCATTTGTTTCTGATGATGCACCGACGCAACTACAGGTACTGCCATATCTAAAAAAATAATGCATACTTTAATATGAATGTACGATATCATTTCATTCACTTAAATATATCTTACAATAAAGTACCAAATCTATTAAATTATGATTAATACAACTTTACCTTTTTCCTTTACAGTCACATATACCACACTGGTAAATACCAGCATTACTACATTTTGCCGAATCTTCTTCCCCGTGCTTTTCACAATCACACTGGCATTGCGTTTCTACTTCGATTTCCAATTTCTCGTCCAACGATACTGGTCCGATACTTAATAAATATTTCATCTCTTTGTCAGTAGGACATGTCTTTATCTTCAAGGTACCTTTAATGTTTACAGGTTGTTCATGCCTAACTCGGCAATTATCCTTTTGTGAACAGTCTGGATCTAGTTTTAATTCCATAAAAGATGGCAGATTTGAGTCAATACTCAACGTTCTTACCAATTCCTAAAAATGATATAAAGTTTTTATATTACACACCAAGCAAACAATGTAGTTAAATGTAAGATTTCGATAACTTACTAAATATTCGTTCTTAATCATGTCAACAACATCGGTGTTTGCATTAAACGGTACATACTTTGACCCCTGTATACTCTTCTCTAAAGCTTCATAGTGTCGTTTAGCTTGAGAGTCAACGGCGAATATAATTTTAGTATTTGTTTCTGTCGCTACTTTATTAATTTGACTAACTGATGGGTAATCATAAACAAGTGACATGTCTTTTCCTTTACTATCCATGTAGCACTCCATAGTGTGTGGTCGTATAGCTCCAACAAATTTTCCATCTCCCGCGCTATGGTATGTCGAGTCGGAACACACAACAATAATTCGTCTGGCTCCACTTCGCCACCCTATCTGTTTAGGACAAACCATGACTTGCATTAAGGCGTCAAAACTATCTTCTGGTGTATCATAATTCGTACCATTTGGGCCATGTTTAAGAGCATCCAGGAATAATTTCGTATTTTCCGTCAGAGATATATGATTTTTAAATGAATAAGATATTCCCTTACGTACACTGCAAGATGAAATTAAAATTAATACTACTACTACTTGAAAGATCTGAATCAAAATTATCTAACATATACATACTCGGCAAATGGCATCGCAGGCTTTTCAACAAAACTGCCAATTCCTAAACGAACGTTGTTGGTTAAACTTGTGAGTTCTTTATATATCTCTAGTCCCTGATCCCGTAGGACAGAAGCATAATCTCTCATGGTGTATGAATAATCCATTAGATAATAAACATCTAACGGATAATCTTTTGCTGGCTTATAGGACATGTTTATTGGAATAGAAACACCTGGACGTGCTTTGATTTTGAGTTTTTGCGGTGCAAATTGAACAACACCCGTGTTATTTATTCCAGGACTAAAATTGCGATTTTCCATTACGTTAATGGTAACTTGAGGGTCATAAACAGGTTCTTTACACCATCCCCTATTTGCATCGGCTTCCGTTTTAGATTGACATCTTCTGCCTTCATGTTCTGCCTAAATGAATAAAAGATTGATATTATGCAAATGAATATTTGAACACATACACTTTTTCAATGGTTCAATGGTTAAATATGTTTATATGTAATATAAAAAGAATTTAAAATGTATTAGTTCCCATAATTTGGTACATAAATAAAAATATTCTACTTACAGCGGAACACCACACACATGTATCATAAGCATATCCGATGCATCCACCACATGTTTTAAAGTTTTTACATTCTGATTCACACAAAATTACACCTATATTTAAATAAACGCACGTTAGTAATATTATAACCTTCATGGTCCCAGAATTTAACTACAAATGAATATTATAGCGAGTACTTGTTATAAATTTGTTTTATACAAGGATAATGCCCGTTAAATTTCAACTATGACGTTATTATAAATGTATTTGTTTATTTCTGAAAATAGAAGCTTACCATTTTCCTGTATTGTCAATTATTATACCCAGGAATTATGTAGAATTAGTTCAATGTAGTGCGTGGATCAAATGACAATAAAATTAAAAATGAACGTCTTATTTATATTAATAGTCTTTTTAATTAAAAAATCATACTCTCTTGATGTCTGTGAAAGTCAGAAAACATGCGAGGAATGTATAAAGCAGTCATACGATTGCATCTGGTGTTCCATGGTAAATATCAATGTTTTACACTTTACAAGATTTACAGCCTATTCTTCAATAAAATTCAGGAATTTAAGATCAGAGATAAGTACGCTATCTCTGGTCGCCAGCGGATTAAAAGTAAAGCTTTCATAGCGAAGCATATCATCATCATCATCATCTTATCACAACTTAATGCTTATCATTACATTCTTATTATAATATATCTTATTATATACATTCGCATTTTCTTTGTTGCATTTGCACATCATATTGTTTTTATCGAAAATGCGTTTGTCTATAATATAAATTTGAACAAATAACAAAGTGAAACTAGCGAGGCTACATGAAGGACCATTTGGGTGTAGTGGTCAGTGGCTTGTTGGTAATAAAATTCTACTTAATTCCAGGATAACATCACAGATCGATGCAAATCAAACACTGCAGACCTCAATAGCTGGTGTTTAGATTTAACGCATAGAATCAGTCCTCTTAACTCACGTACGATCGAACAAAATTTAAACTTTTCTTCAGATATCGGTCATATTATTCAAATGAAACCACAGAAGATAAAAATGGACTTGAGATTAGGCCACCCTTTACCTTTTGATTTTTCATTTAAAAGCGCAAGTGACTACCCGGTAGATCTCTACTTCTTAATGGATGGATCGATATCAATGAAATTAATAAAAGAAAAAACAGCTTACCAAAGTGAAAACATATACAATATGATGAAAACCATAACTAAAAACGTATTTTTGGGAATGGGTACATTCGTGGATAAAAATGCTTTGCCGTTTACACAGTGAGTTTACATTTTGAATTTTTCTTTATTTCTTTTACTTAAATTATCTAATATTGTTACATGTATTATAATTTATGTTTCAGAAAAAAAAATAGTACGTTAACATATTCTTTTAAAAATCACTTAAAGTTAATCGATAATTTTGAAATCTTCCGTAAAATTGTGCATGATACACCATTCGGAATGAATCATGACGAACAAGAAGGGACTCTAGATGCACTTGCCCAGGTAATAGTGTGTAAAAAAGAAATTGGTTGGCGGAGTGAATCAAGGAAAATTATAGTTGTTCTCACTGGAGGCCCGTTGCATGCTGCCGGAGACGGTCAGTGGGCGGGTATTATAAAGCCCAACGATGGTAAATGTTACACAGAAGATGGTGTCTACACGAAGGAACTAGAAATGGATTACCCATCTATCAGCCTCATAAATAAATTGGCATCAGACGAACAAATGACGATCATATTTGCAGTCACTAAAGATATGCATAATCTCTACAAAGATCTGAGCGATAACATCAGTGGATCGAGGATAACAACATACGATAATGAAATTGTCAACATTCTGAGATCAATTTATGAGGTTAGTCCTAGTGAAATATCCCTTCATGTTCTTTAGCAAATTAGGTTAGGGTTTTTTTTTATATTTTATTTTTATTCCAGGATATTACTAGTAATTTAAAAATAAACATTAACATGAAAAGAAAGTATCGAAACATGCTGAAAATAACAACTGAGCCGGATTGTATTACAACAAACAATGACAGACAATGTGTGGTCAAACAAAACCAAGAAAAGAAGATAAATGCGACGATTGAATTATTACAATATGACAACAATATCACAAAAATGTCTATCGATATTGTTGTGGAAGGTATCAAAGAAAAACTAAATCTCGACATTAATCTAATAAGCACGTGCGATTGTGAGAGCGAAGTTAATTCAAAAATGTGCTCATATAACGGCAAAAAAAGATGTGGTATTTGTGAGTGTAGTGGAGGAAAGTGAGTAAAAATTAAAGTTGTTATAATTTATACAAGTTTAAATGAGAATAAAGCACTGAAATAATCATTAGATGATATTTTATCACGAGTAGACCTTCTAATTTTATAAAATTTTATGTACGAAAATCAATATATTTTAGCTGGGGAGATAAATGCCAATGTTCATCGAGTAATTCAACATCGTTTTATGACAAAACAATATGCAAGGCACCGAATTCTACAGACGATTGCAGTGGACATGGAATTTGTAAATGCGGAACGTGTGTATGTAGGAATAGGTAAATATTTTCCAAACATTGCTATTGTAATTTAAGTACAATTTGAGCATTAAATTAAATTTAATTCTTTCACAAATTAAAATACTATGAACAGAAGAATTGTCTTAAGGAGTTATAAAGATCCTAGGTAGATACTACATATATTAGTGCTTTCAGTAATACAATCGCCTTTCTTTTCTCAATCTTACAGATTCGAGGGACGATACTGTGAATGTAACAAGGACAGCTGCCCAAGAGGGGACAACAACGCTCTCTGTTCCGATCAAGGGGACTGCAACTGTGGGAAGTGCAAATGCAATCAGGGATGGACCGGTGACGCCTGTAACTGTGTGACGTCATCCGCTAGATGTAGCACTGGTGATACAGTAAGAAGATGTTACGGTCTAATAGCCTGTACCTAAATAAAAAAATAAAAAAAATATCTTTATTGAGTACAAAAATTAATACAGTATTCTGTCTTTATTAGTATAATAGGACAGTATGATATGGTGTAATACCTACTTACTGATATGATGATCATTAGAGTTTTACTATTCCGTAGAACCATATTTTTGGATTAAAATTAACTACATGTCTGTATACAAAACTTAATCGAAATCGTTTATGACTTAAGTAGTTTATCACCAAAGCTCATGGTCATGACGTCCTCAACTCTTTTTGTTTTCACTACGATGAATCGTTGTCCTGAAGGACAACTACAAAGATTTATTTCCTTACCTTATCAGATCTGCAACGAGAGGGGTAAATGCATCTGCGGTAAATGTGACTGCAATCCCATCGCAGAGTGGGACGCGAGGAGCGAACAAGACATCCGCTGCGTAGTACAGCCCTGTGACAATAACCAAGACTCCTGCCATAACTCACAATGTAACATACTCGAATCCTGCGCAATTTGCAGTAGAGAAACAGAAAATAGTACGAAATGTGCCGATTGCTTCGACTTTAACGTCACAGTGGTCAAAAACATCACTGATGAAAATTCGTGGGCCATATGCCCCGATGTGCCAGTGATCGTCGGATGCGAAATGAAATTCGGATATCGATATGCTGCGAATCGATACGGTATCGATATTATAGTTCAATCTGATATCAATTGCGCGAAAAGTTATTATAGTAAGTTTTCCCTATACTCATATAATTATAAAATTACATGATTATGAAAAAATAGATAGTATTTATGTAATTGTTTTAGTGTTCGGGGGAGGCGTTCTAGCGGCCATACTTGCTATTGGCATAGGAACGATTTGCCTTTGGAAATGTATATCTGATGCTCGGGACAAGAGAGAATATGAAAGGTTTCTAAGTGAAGTAAATAATCCATCGTCTGCTGTCAAGTGCGAAGAAAATCCAGTATTCGCATCTGCATCTATGACGTACCGTAATCCGGCATTTAGAAAAAAATCTTTATTTTAAGTAAATGTATTAAATAATTTTGTAAAAAAAATCTGTGTCATATTGTGTATCATGTTATATTCATTTCATAATAAACAATTGAAATTGACAGATCTTTTTTTTTTAAATCATCTACCAAATTATTGTTTTTAGCATATGAGCAAATATAAAAATCTGTTAATGAATATAATGACAATGATTAGCTTCGAATCTGGAATGAAAATATGAATAAGAAGATAGGAACTTCTAAAACTTTTGAATGAAAAAAGGGACAATATTTTTATTTAAATTGAAAAACATGCATTGTTATAACAGACAAACTCTTCATATAATTATGTACTTACTAATTTATTATATCGTCTACATTTAAATTTTAAGTTCGAGTAAGAATTAAGAAAAACCTAAGTACACATAGTTGCTCCCTACAAGGGTTAAGTGCTCAAAAAGTTATGACTCCATACTGCTAGATGGCACTGATCTAATACAATACATACATACGATACAAAAGACTAAAATATTAAAACGAGGATGTCTATATTTGTGGCAAATCTTTCATTTTGTTTTTGTTAATTTTTTCCACGTATATATTAATATAATATAATATATAAAAGCCAATGGCTTTATAGAAATATTAGTATTTTGAATTTTCTAATGAAAACATTTCGCCACTCATCCAGAAGATGTCAGTTTTGTGTTTCAATCACCACCCGGTAGATGGTGCCGTTTGTAGTTTTACTTGAAACAATTTAATATCAATTTTAAACAGTCTATATTATTCATTTTCCAATAAGAAAACACATAACTTTTCTAATAAGCAAGATGAAATCCAAAAAACAAATTTTAGCGCCTGTTATAATTGTACAGGCAATAAATTGCTAACTCGCGCTATCGAAGTGCGTTGCTCCGCGCGGTATATAAGGAAATTACTTGTCCATAGTAAATGGAGTCCGATTCTACTCAGTAAAGCAGATTCCTCGGTCAGATCTGTGCTAACGCTGACCTGAAGCAATACGCTAACGCGGTTGTGGATCCCTCGGACGCAACGCCGTCAACCTACAAAGCAAAAGAAACTAACACATCGTCAAATTAGACCTAACAATATGAGAAGAGTACACGAATGAAAATGAAAAATGTAAATAATAAAACGAATAAACTAAACATCAAAATGCGAATCATGACACCTACTAAACACTGACGTAGAACACTGAAGTAGAAGCTTTGACTCTATTTTGTTTTTTTTTTTTCAATTAAATATTATAAATCAATTGCAATTTCAAAAACAAATTTAAATATTATGTTTTTTAATCAATGGCGTATCATACTATTTTAAGAGCAAAAAATTTAACTTACTAAGTTTTTAAATAATACTAAATATAGGTAGGTACATATATTTTTTTAATCTCGTCACTGATATCTTGCATAAATAAAATATCCATATAACCATAAATCACCCTATGTTATCATTTTTATAATCTATAATACAAAATAGATTTAAAAATAAAATTAAACATAAAACAAAAATTATGAGCAGTTCCAAAATATAGAGTAGGTACTAGTTTTCCGCCCGCGGCTGGGCCCGCGTTTTCAAAGAAAAACCCGCATAGTTCCCTTTCTGGGATTTCCGGGATAAAATCTATCTTATATGTTAAACCAAGCTACCCTCTATATGTGTGCTAAATTTCATTGTAATCGGTTCAGTAGTACCTATTTGCGTCAAATAGTAACAAATAAACACACATGCATCCTCTCAAACTTTCGCTTTTATAATATAACTAGCTTACCGCCCGCGGCTTCGCCCGCTTTGTCTAAAACCTAATAAATTATATACTAAAACCTTCCTCTTGAATCACTCTATCTATTAAAAAAACCGCATCAAAATCCGTTGCGTAGTTTTAAAGATTCAAGCATAGGTACAAAGGGACATAGGGACAGAGAAATCGACTTTGTTTTATACTATGTATTGAAGTAGTTAGGATATGATAATTATTTTAATTATACGTATAAAAATAAACATTTTTTATAATTGATTGTAAGGTACAATATATATTATATACATGTCTGTGGGTACAATCAATTATAAAAAATGTAAATTTTTGTTTAAGTATTTGTTAAACTGGTGTTTTTAAGGTTCTCATAGTAGGTATACCCATTCGTAATTAAATTAATTGTTGTCACAAACTGTTATGTTTCATGACTAATTTCTTTATTTTTCTCGTTTTTAAATGATGTAAATCATCCACACATAACCAAAACAAACAATAAAATAAAAATAATGGTCTATTAAAAGTAGAAACCCAAAAACGCGCGCCATACCGTTACAAATACCCCCGAAATCCGAATCGCTATTAAGAAAAAGCAATTTCCGCGAATTTTTCTCAGCGCGACCCGATGATTCATCTCGTCTGATGCAGTTAACGATGTCGCGTAGTCGCAACTCACAATTTTGTAGTCTGTGACCAAACGCGCTTCGGTTCGCGCGTATTCTTATTTGAATTTCGAACGCGTCAGTTTGAATACGACTTCGATTTTTATTAGTGCTCGAGTGATTTTTTTTTAAATACGGTGCGCGTTTTATAAAAAAAACATAAAAAATGGCGGCAGTGTGGTTGGTTGTGCTTACACTTTTTTCGAGTCAGGAGATTTTTGCAAGTTATCGTGACTGTTCGAATATTGGAAATATACGGAATTGTGACGAATGCGTTCGATGTGCTGGCCACTGGTGCAACGATCCTAATGAAGTAAGTATATTAATATCTTATTAACTAGGTTCACTTTAAAATGTGGGCACTTAATGCATTTCACGGAAAGTTACTTGTTATTATATTATATTGAATCAGATTATCTGTAAAAAAATACAATTGTATTAATAATTGGTCAGGCTGTTTTGTATTGCAGTTGATAAGTTATTCGTTCTATATCTATTCTGCTTGATAATTACGTGACAATATTATGTAAACAGATTCACGGATGGTTATCGCAAATTTATATCTAAACATGACCATATTGGAAGAGTCTAATAATTCACAAGCGTTGATAATTTTTTATGACACTATTTCAATTTGAAACAGTCGTTATTGGATATAAATAAATTGGTATGTTTGTTGAGATAGGACTATAATATTTATTGAATTATGAATTAATGAGATCTAAGAAAATATTATATTTACAATAAGTATAGATGTAGTTATTTCCGAAACTCTACATAATATTATGAACATAACTACCTAATTGCCTGATAACTTTAAACCACTCCTTGTCATAATAGAAATATTTACATTTAACGGGATATTTAAATTATAAAGTAGGTACCTGAATCAATAAAAGTTGAAAATATAGAGGGTACCTATAATACCTATATTTATTAAATTTATTTTATTGTGCTATAGACTATTATTTTGTATTCTGTTTATTTATGGTAGTCAACATTTTTATAGTGCCAATGTAATTGGAATTTTCTTCTCTTTAACTATTACCTATGTGAATCGTCAGTTCATAAAGTTTTAGGTAGGTATTGATTGTTTAAATTTTCCATTCTTGTCAGTTGTCTGAAGATCCAGAAAGATATCTAAATGAATGACTAAATACTAGGTACTAGACTAAAGAATACAAGCGATTCTATATGTTATATGAAAACTGTAATCTCATGTAATAGTTGAGATAAGCGCTAGAGAAAACTTAGAAATGGGTTGCTTATAATAAAAAAAAGATAATATAAACGAACGGAAGGAAACAATTGAGTCAATAAGCTGGATGCGATGGTCAAGTGCACAATTGATCTTTATTTTTTTATAAATCGGCGAAAGACGGTTGAACTTTATCCTTTCATAATTATCTTAACAAGCCGCGCATTTAAGATTATTTTTCTTTACTTTGTCCTGGTAATACCACAGATTATTAATAGTTACTTTCTAAGTGTAATGCGAACTGAAAAATCGAATTTGATGCAGTAGTTGAGAAATTAGGCGCGAACATACGTGTCTGTAATTATTTTTTATTTATATTTTAGACTAAAGGTTTAATAAAAACTTACTTATCACATAAAATATTACATATTAAACCATCGATTTTATATTTTCATTGAGAATAATATTATATAGGTTCGTATAGAGGTCGTGGTTGCATTGGTCAGTCCCTATGGGAACTGACGGCCGTTGCATTATTCCAATTGGTATGGAGTTATCTACACTCCATAGCAATTGGATTGATTCTCATAGTGGAATAGATAACATTTAAAAGTCCGTATAAATAATTGAGGTTTTAAACTTTTGCATAAATATCATTTTTTATTTCGGCTTCAATAAATAAAAATACAAAAAGAGTGGTCGTATTCATAATAATTTATGCACATATTTTTATATAATATGATAACAATACGCAAGTTTTCAAAAATCGTCACTTCAGGCCTAATGCTAATAAATACCAATGTCAATGAACTAGAACAATCGATAAGCAATTAAGGCGTTACCCGGCAATTTCGACTATGTTCAACCTCTATAAAGTCTGGTACAACATAAAGCACAATACCGAAAAAAATATATAAAATAGGATGGTCTTTGATCTTTAATTGCTCGCGAGGACTTTTTTCCAAAGTTAATAGATTTCTAGAAAAAAAATGTGCCGTGGTCATCGATTTTTCCGCAAATACTCTATAAACTTCGTAACCTGCTGACTTAGAGCTCTGAAAATTTTATGTTTAATAAATTATCAGTTACACAACAGTCCCTGACGAGGATTTTTTGTTTCACTGATTGGTACCTTTTTAAATACAAAATGCGAGGAAAAAAGAAGGTGCAGCGGGAGAGGTTTGAGATCCGTCAAGTATGGTCAAGGTTATTAGCGCATGTATAAGCCTTAATCGTTAAATTCCCAATCAGTCGGATGATTTAGTTCTTAATTGCTGACGGTACTTTCGTTTCTACGTCTTATTCTTTTGAGTTTTCAACCAACTTCGAAAAAAAATCTCTGAATCCCTTCTATGCATTAAAAAGCAAGAATGCTAGTGAAAAATCAAGTGTAAAACTACATTTCTTACAAAATACGTTTTAAAATAATCGACGTAAAAATAAATAATAAATCAGAGATAAAATACTGATCGTCTGAGTTCATTAGTAAATGGCTTTAACCTAGATTCATATTTAATCTATACTAATTGTTTGTTTGTTTGTTTGAACGCGCTAATCTCGGGAACTACTGGTCCGATTTGAAAAATTCTTTCAGTGTTAGATAGCTCATTTATCGAGGAAGACTATTAATAGGCTATATATCATCACGCTACGATCAATAGGAGAGGAGCCACGGGGGTGAAACCGCGCGGAGCAGCTAGTTAAATATCTTTTTATGAGTAGCGTGATGTATTGTAGTTAACTAGTTAGATAATATACGACAAACACATAGAAGAGGTTAAATAGAAGACTTATAAGTAATGATGATTAATAATATTGTATCTATGTTCATATTACAAAACTGAAGAGTTCATTGTTTTTTGTTTGGTTAGTTGAACGCGCAAATCTTAGAAACTACGGGTTCTATTTAAAAAAATCTTTCAGTAGTAGATAGCCCAATTATCGGGGAAGGCTATAAGCTTAAATATATCAATCTGCTAAGACATAGGAGCGGAGCAGGGCGGGACACACCTATAGTTTGCTAAATAAAAATTGTATGTTTAACATGAGCATCAAGGATTATAATTTGTTTTTTTTTATATAAATAGAGAGAATATTATTGAGGACAATAACAATTATTAACTAATATTACAAAAATATAATATTCTATTCCTTGTTTACTAACGAAACAGTGACACAAGATTGCATTGGGTTAACGACTTAGTTATTTGATAACTGCCTTATCTGTTAATATCGTAATGACATTTCGAATCACATTAATTTAAATATAATTGCTCTAATTATTTCCATGTATTTTGTAACTAACACTGTACAAAAATCGTCGGTCAAAAGTTCTTGTTATTTGATAAAGCGCGGAAATATGATATAATTTATTTCCTATGATAATATTAATTTTGTTTACAGATAGAAAGTTATGCGAGGTTAGTAACAAACAAACTCATGTAATCATATTATAAACACTGAAAGAGAAATGAGTTGGAATTTTATTTCAATTAATTATGTGCATTAAAGTAAACAGAGATAAATTAAGTTAATCGATAAAATAGTTTAACATGAAAAGATTACATTATACATATATGTAATATTGTTTAAAGATTTGAAACTCATATATGTACTTAATAATATTATCATATTTTGTACTCTCCAAATCATAGGTACGTTTATATGATTACGAAAACTGACCTATAGCTATACAAACGTACAGCCAGTCATTGACCTCAATTGGCCATTTTTCACCATCGAAGTGTGGCTACAAATATTTGGCTACACACAATTACTGTATTGTAAGTACAGTAAAGTGTACATTCGCTTGCACAATATTGTTAATTGTAATTTACAATTTTGTATGAACCTGACCGTCTAATAGGTAGGCTAGCGCTAATGACCTGGCTAATTCTTACATAAGCGTAGTAATTGTGTAAAATTAGGATGTTGCAAGATGAAATTGATGCTGTCGGGGTTAATGTATGAAAATTAATTCTAAAATAGAAACTTTTTGATAAAGTCTATCGTATACAGTACATCTTTAACCATAAATAAATTAAGTATGTATTCTTACAATATTCACAAAATAAGATTGAAAGCAACTACAGATATATTCGTAGTTCATTGATGTATTTCAATGCCTTGACCAAAATAAACAACCTGTAAAATATCTGCATAATGATGAGTCTACACAATCAAGAGAAATGGTTCCGTGGAGTGGATCGATACACAAATTTCCTGAGTAACCCCATTTTCCAATATCCTGTCTTGTTTCAAACCTCTTGGTTTTACCTCATAACTTAATTTGTATCGTTAATGGATTTTTAAATCATTATAAAAGACTTGTTACCGCGTAGAATAACATTAAATTAGTGATGCAACGAATACGAATACGAATATTCGTATTCGCCGAATAGTAGACATTTACCGAATATTCGTATTCGGCGAATATACGAATATTTAAAAACGAATATTTTTGTACGCAACTCTATTTAATACAGTCCATTTTCCAAGTCAGAAAAAACTCGCTCAAAAATATTTTTCACTGAAGCCATGTACAGTCACTTCAGAAAGACTTTTTTCAACGACTGAAAACATCCAGACTGAAAAAAAATCGCCTAAAACCAGAAAATCTACGAATTTAATGTTTTTTAAATAAAAATTTGCCTATTGTAAATTTTAATTATTAGAAGAGTAAACATTCATTAAATAAATAAGTCTTTTATTACCAAGGCGAGATATTCGTATTCGTATTCATATTCGCCGAATAGTAGGTTTGATATTCGTATTCGTATTCGTATTCGTAAAAGTAGTATTCGTTGCATCACTACATTAAATTAAATAACAGGCTTGTGTAGAAGGAGCTAATCAATTAGGTAAAAACAAACAAAAAAATATTCGTAGATGTTTGTTGTTTCGACTAGGATCGTATTTCATAATAATGTCCCCAAAATAGGTAATAATCTGTACTCTACCTAAACTCCATATAAATTTTCAATAAACCTTACCATAAACCCACCGCCTTGATTACTTATGTTTTGATCAAATCGTTTTGCTCTTAGTGAGTCATTTAGGGCCGATTTTTCAATCCCGAGATAAACAGTCTAATAACTACCCCTCGAATAGATTTATTCAATTATTTATCTAACTCATAACGGCTCGCCTATTTTTCAATCGTGATTTATTTGATGAATAACTATCTGACCAAATATTTCCATATTGGCAGCTCTGCTCTCGGAGTGGCGAAACAAACATATTAAATTAGTCAGGTTAGAGCGGGATAGAGTCAACTCTTGCAATTTGTCAACAACCGTCATTATAACTCACGTCAGGAGTGCATTTTAAGTTTGTCTTGTATTGCTCTTATCTTCTATGATTGTTGATTGTTGTTTTGATTCGAGTAAAGAGTTTGGTAAAATTTGTGTTTCAATTTATATATTTTACGATGGAAACGACATACTTAAAGGAAGCGTTCGGCAAATTGTCATCAGTACTATCAAAAACATCAATTTCAATATGATTTTAATTTATAATAATTATATAGAAAGAGGTTTAATTGTTAATAATTCTACGCTCTATGTTATGACATACGAAAATATCCCAAATTTGAGGCGTCAGTTGTCAACTCGAACGCCTAACCGTCGAATAGCGCGCTATCTGGCCGTTGGAGCGGCAAATAGATTTATTCCTCAAATAACGGAGTTCTTCGATAGATAAGTCCTATTCGTCTATTGAAAAATTGAATATTTTGTTAACTGAAGAATAAAGTCTATCTAGCTGTTTATCTGGGCATTGAAAAATCGGCCCTTAAAGGAATAAACCGCTGGCGTGTTGCCATCTCCACGATATGAATGTTCATAGTCAGCATTTGCATAAAATAATTGTACGTAGGAATCGATTTATACCCATATTGTATGAATCCATAATTGATTAAGCCGTGTCGGAATGCTAATTGTTCATCGAAATGTTGAAACAGTAGATCGAAAAGCGTGTTGTAATTGATACAATGTACCTCGGCTACTATTTCTCCTCATTCATTCATTCTTCGAGGAAAATATTTTCTAATTGTTTCATAGTTTGTCCTTATTACGTAATGTGTATAGAGATGTGTAGAAAGAGAAGGTATAGGAATGTGTACATTCATTGGGTAATATAACAATAATTAATAAAGCATACTTCAACAAACTTTCGTTAAAATAACACTTAAAACAAATGTTTACAATCGCATATTAAGAGGTTCTCAAGACAATATCTTCACGCTAACATTTCTTTTCCCAATTAACGTCATTAAGGCATGTTTACAGAATCTATACAATGAAACCCTCGTGTATGCTTCGTATTAGCGCGCAAACATTATCGAAACACACAAACATCCGATACGGGGAATATTAATAACCTACTAACCCAAATCGGCTATGTTTTGGACATTAACTTGCATAATTTTATATGCGGTTGACTTCACATGCAACCGTGTTAAACGAAATTAAATAGGTACAGATGAGCTTTTCATTTTCCAAGAACCTAATCTACGTTATCTAGGCGTGTGTATATTATATATCATTATCGAGTTTTTGTAACATTTTGTCTCATTTCGAGGTGAAGATGAGAATGAAAGTATCATAAAATATAATAATAAAATATCGTTAAAGTTGTACAAAAAATAAAATTACAAAATCCTTTAAATGATACATTACCACATTTAAAATAACCTTTCGTAATGCGTTAAACTTCTCTCATTTGTTAATGCTTTTACTTAATTAAATCGCTTTTTCATGAACTTTACGTTACAACTTGCAACATATCCGATTCAGCAAATATATATTTTTGCTCAGTGATTAAGGATAATAACCTACTTGAGTTATGATTTATTGTGGGCTGGTAATTATTGTGCGGGTGTTACCACATTGAAGTTGGCATTTCCAACGGCGCCTTTGACCTGTTTGCTTTTGATTGAAAATTGTGTAAATTTCACTTAAATTGTGCCACATGTAGCCGTTTAAAAGAGTAATTTGTTGTGCAGAATCACCATGGTTAAAATGTTCATAAGAGGTGTTTATTGTGTCAGTAATTTATCAAAATTATTGAAGCTTTCATTCACATTATTGTCACTGGTTAAAATATACAAGCTAGCTCGTGGCTCAGCTTACTGTTTCGATGAAAAGTTTATTCTATGTACCTAATGTTAATTGTCATTTAAACTTACACTTTAACTTAAAAGTTTTTGGGAATAAAATTAATTTAATCATCCAATTACATTAATTAATTACTACACATTAACTAATAATTAAAACTAATAATAATTTTAGGACAACTCCGGCCAAATCCAAGGGTCAAATAGATTAAATTATTATCAAAGGGTGGTCGCAAATGCCGGTTTCAAATATCTGTATAACCAAGTGGTGGTGATTAGTGTGAGTTTTATTACATTCTAGAGTTACGAAACCACCAATAAAACAACATAATATCATTAAGTATATACACGCTAGTTTCAACTTTCAATCATTATAAATATATGGTCGTATTAATTCGCTTGATACATAATTTGTTTGAAATTCAGCATACAAAAAACATATTTTCAATAAACAACAATTGAATGACGAAGAGCCAATTATAACACTTTCTCAGTAGGTAGAGCCTTAATATATAAAATTGTCGGTTATTTCTATTCTATGGAATTATATTATGTGTAAACACTGAAAATGTTAAAAAATTAAAGGTACTGCTCTTAAATCTTTTATTTTCACGAATTGAGTACTAGACGCTTAGGCTAGAAGCCAACAAAATCCAGGTATTTAGGTATCAGCTAAAAGTATTACAACATGAGTAATTTGAACTTTCGTACGTTTGTTTGTGTGGCTTCAGTTCACAGATCTTTTTAGTGTATTCAAGTAATACCATCTGCCTGCTCTTTGTCCTAGATTAAATTTTATCCAATTACTATGAAAATTGCACAACTTTGTAACATGACGTGCTATTATAAGCTGAAGTATTATCACAGATTATTAAATAGTTTATTATGCATATTACCTATGAGCCTCAAGACGATCTTATAATTGTCAATTTGTAATTATTTTAAAATTAAAAATAATAGAGTTTAAAAACTAAGGTTGAAATTCATGTCAAGTATAATTTGAGTATACCCTGTATACATTTTTATTAATTGAAAAAAAAGTAAAAAAAATAATTTTCTGAGCGGCTTTTTGAAAGCTGTTATAAAGAAAACTTAACACCTGGCCGCTAAACACTCGATTTTATTAAACCCTTCTAAATAATGCATAAATAACTGACCTTATGTTTAATGGGCAATGAGATTGTGATTTAAAAACATTTTGTATTTGAAATATTACTTTTAACTATATCTACCTATTTATAACTTGTGTATGAAATAGAAAATAAAAATAGGAGGTAAAGTGGTAGTTTTGATCATCGATTAAAAATACTTATCTAAATTTTTTGGTAACGATTATAATATGTATTTAAAATAACTAGTGATTCTCCTGTTTTAAAAAAATGCATAAAAATTAAGTTCGAAACTCTATCATGATATATTATGATCTAGTGACTTTCTCTAGTATATCTAAGTGCAATATTATTATGTTTTTAATATAAAATAACATTAAAGGTATACTTTTATAAGCAAGCTCTCACACTAAATAACCTTTGAACTCGACAAGCATCGGAAACGTTTTATCGTTGAAGTGCTCTTTAATTTTAAATAAAATTCATTATTAGGGTTGATGAAAAGCTTAAAATGCCTTTGTTTATATTTGTACTTAAAACTGATCCCATATAATAACTATAACCTACATTATGTATTTTGAAATTAACAAATGTTTTAAGCAATCTGGTCTTAATGAATGAATGGTCTTAAAGATAACAATAAAAAATATATACATATATTAAAATAGATATCGTTAAGATTTATTTTCTACTCTCGGTTAAATTTAACTTTCAATTCACAAACCGGGTTAACAGCTCGATATCACTAACACATTTCTAACTGGAATCCATCTTGGAAAGTTTAATTAATATTTATTTAGATAATTGTATCACTTTTTGTTCATAGACAGACTTTTTAATTTGTAAGATTAAGGAATGTCGTTTCTCTAGAATGCTTACCTATTACCTACATATCTACGAACAAATTTCTTAAGTACATGTTATGTTTAAACATAACTAATCCTTTCTCTGATACAATTTATTCGTATGTACGTTATCGTATAATATGATTTTAAGATTCTACACTGTATACGATAAGATTTCAGTTAACAACATATTTCATAGGTAATACTTATAATTATCATTGATATATTTATCAAGTATCATTTATTAATAAAGCTCAGAGTAGGTACATTGGTTAAAAACATCTCAACACAATCAGCAAATCAATTTATCAACAAAAACATGAAGCATTGACCGACAATCTTCGACCATGGCTCGAATCTATTTGGCAATTATTCTTGTTATGGCGATTAAGTGCTGTCATGAAAAAACTGGTCTTCTACCAGTCTGACATTGGAGATATTCCATCAATGTTTCAAATAGATATATTATGTATTTTGTATATGGGTACAATTCTTAGAATATACCGTTATTGCTTTAGAGTAATGTACCTATAATAAAGATAATAATAAATACACTGTATATATATCGCATTCACGTAAAACCTTTATTTAAAGTCTTTATATAAATAAGATAACATGTTCAAAATATTATGTAGAGCTCAGTATATCACTCTTTCATTTAATTCATTCCTGTTGCACTGTTATATGCATATTAAAACCAATAAACATCACATCAGACACGTTCCATAAATAAATCAATGACAACATAACACCTTTAAAAATTCCTAATTACTTGCAACACATACGAAACGTGAATTATGAGTTCTTCACCAATATCAATCAAGGCAATTAACGACCCCAGTGTTCCACTTACCTTTAACTTATTAACACGATGAAGAACATAAAACATCGGTGAGATATTAACATTTTCGCAAGATAAAATTGACTATAAAGGCCGCGTTGTCCGAAATGCAATATGACTATCTTAATGCAATTCCGTGTTCGGTGTAAGTGAAAAACGTATGTAGTTTTGTATTTTGTGGCTATTAGGAAAAATATATCAAAGGTTTATTTAAAACTAGCTTTCCGCCCGCGACTTCGCCCGCGCAGTCAAAGAAAAACCCGCATAGTTCCCGTTCCCGTGGGATTTCCGGGATAAAACCTATCCTATGTCCCGGGGTAAAAAGTAGCCTATGTCCTTTCTCGGGTATCAAAATATCTCTATACCAAATTTCATGCAAATTGGTTCAGTAGTTAAGGCGTGATTGAGTAACAGACAGACAGACAGAGTTACTTTCGCATTTATAATATTAGTATGGATGTAGGAATCCTTTGCCGATAATTGAATTTCAATTTAGAGCTTCGCCTTTTAAATAGCACATCAAATAGTTTATCGTATCATCTCCCGAACGTTTTTTTATATATTTCTTTGCTCAACATGGCATGAATATTCTTTAATTAAAACATAGGATATTTTCAAAATATTGTCTCAATGTATTGTCTATCTACCTGAAAGTCAATCTCCTTAAGAAACTGTAACACTTCACCTAAAAATAATATATTAACTATACTACCTTAGTATTGGATGTATTCCAATTTCCAAGTAGTAGTGTCTTTTCGTATGTGGGTCAACTCTTTGAATGAGAGTCAAGTTCAACGAACTACAACTATTTCTATCAATGCAAAAAATATAAGAGCTTTGTTTGTAATTTTTATATGAACACAATTTCTTTTTTATTAGAGTTCAGTGACATTTTGCATCTTTCTTGTTTGTAGTTTTTATACTTATACTGAAATTTTCGCTTCAACATAATATGTGAATAATTGAATATACAAGAATATATTCCAAACCTAAAAACAAAGTTCATCGTTCTCCCGTCTACTTATGAATACTTGCGCTATGCAGGAGGTAATTGTATGGTCTCTAAGAAATATTTTAATCGCTTATAACTTAACAAGCTTTAGCTCGCGCGGATCATATTTCTTATCTACGAGTAAATATAGTAAACTTCCTACTGTAAGGCGTCTGGGTTGCAGCCAAGAACCTATAGATTTTTCTTGCGCTTTTCCTACATTTCAGTCTAGTACAGAGGGCAATGCCCTTTTAATATTTATGTGGAAGACGAGACGATGTGTCTAGCCTTTAGTCTCTTTGTCCCGTTTGTTATTATTTTTATCTAATTACAAGACAAGGAAATTTCATCTCACATTCATTACGATCCAGAATGTTCGTTTATATAGCTATTTTCATAATTTAAAATAACACATTATAAATTGTAATGTGTACGTGGTGTGGAATTACCAACAAACGCCCGTGATGCGGGTGATTTCATTATTCGCAAAACAATAGTCTTTTGTTGGAAGTAAATTATCAATTTAAAAGCTGTCGTCTCATCTTGAAGTAATGGGGAAAACATATGAGGAAAATACTTGTCCTTGTTTTAAACTGAAAAATCTATGAAGCGTTCTTTATGGAAATGTTTGCGAAATAAGGACCGGATAGTGTAATATTTTGTTATTTTTTAAACTATTTTGAGATGCAAGTTCAATGCCTCAAGATTATGCTTTTAATAATATAAAAACTGGTTACTCCGAGTACTTACTAGTACCGTGGGTGTTACTCGTAGCAGGGATCCCACTTAGGTTATAATGCCACCTACACAACCTTAAAAGGCTTGACGTCTTTGTGTTGGGAACAACGTGAAATTACTGTAATTTTGTACCGAACTATATTTTACACACGAGTAATTGGTAATGATCTAAGAACTTCGCCTTAACAAATATACCTTAAATATACATTACAATATATATTTTGCTTTATAGAGTTTATTAGATGTTGAAACTTCTAACTTTGGGTAACTTTGGGTAACTTTCCATGTGTGTTGTGTCCAATACACATGGAAAGTTACCCATTTTAATTTAACAGATACATAATATGTTTTATTAGTTAGGTACAAATAATATGTTTCAATAATTTGAAAACATGCTCTCATAAAATATATTTATTTATGTTATGTACTTTGTCAAAATAGGATATGAAATATAACGTCATATAAGGACTAAGGTGCAATAGGATCATTTGTATCGTATGGTAATGTAATTAGCATGTTACAATTCACATGACGCAAGAGAGATAATTGAAACAATATTCAAGATCTTTTTGTAATGTAGAGCGAAAGAAATCGATGAAAAAAAAGAAATAATCAATATTTATATGATTAAAAATTAAAAACATTACGAGTGGAATTATTTAATTAGGCATAGAGATAATTTATCATTCCGTTATGAATTTAAGCTTATTACTCTCGATTTAATCCGAATCGGGGAACAAATCTTCATAATTGTTTTTTGTAGGCGTTTTATAGGCATTATAATGTGCTCTATAATTTATGTTATATGTTCTTAATATTATATTGTACCATATATATTGTATACAAATTGGCCTTTTCTAGTTACTTATATGTAGTTTTGCGGCATACTTTTTACCTTACATGTAGTTTTAAACCATACTATCAAGTTTCTACAAATTATATTGCACATATACTATGTAGTTCTATGTTAAAGAAAGAAAGGTAATAAAAAGTACAATTTGAATACGAAAAAGTATAAAACATGCTTGTATATTTTTACGGAATTTTACGAGACTAAAACAAATAAATCGTTCCAGCGAGCTATTTCTATCCCGGTTTTACAACACATATATTACCTACGACACTTGATTATAAATTATATTTTACTGCATATAAAATATAACATGGGCTATAATGTGGATCACTAATTTACATAAGTCCCTAGACACGATTTCATCACACTACATACGTGACAATAATATAACTGTCATTTGAAAATGCATTTGTCCCTGTTGTTTTATGAGTGAGCGAAAGGAATGGAAGATTCGATTAAAATGAGTATGATTCAAAGGGAATAATCAGTGAGATCTCGGCTATTATTGCTACACCCACACACCCCGTACATGCCGAGAAGGGTTTATTGCCCTTGTAAGTATCATTTCATAACGGTTTAGGCGTTAACTTTCTCTAGTTATTAATAGTGATTATTTATTTAAGATTGAAGAATTCAAAATTGATTATTATCTGGATAATTTATGTACTCTAAGCTTGAGAGACACGTACCTACCGAGCCTTTCATAAACCAATTTATGAGGGTAATATTAACAAGACGTCCAGTAAAACAGTTGTCTGGATCATCTAAGTGATTTCAAGATACATATTAACAGTCATATTAAACCAACAACTAACTAGTATTGCAAATAATTTGTGTTTTATATAAATTCTCATGTCCCTTGAAAATGTTATTCCTCGACAAATTACGACTGCAGTTGCAATAATTTTATTGCAATCACCATTCGCGAACGATAATCTGAAATTGCATTACTCCACCGTTAATTCTATTTTCAAATTGCTTGCCCAATAACGGACGATAACTTTAAATTCTTTAGAATTTATCATTCAATGACTCACTCACACGGTTCAACAATAAACTATAGATATTATAGAGAATGAGCGAACGAATAAAGAATGTTTTGATCTTTTTAAATCAATTAGTTCTTTTTATATTTAATTTATTCGGATAGTGTTATGTTCTAGAGTCAAGATATTCGGAGAAAAGGAATGAATGAAAGGGATAAGGGATTTAGGTCGCCGTCTCTACTTGGCAAATGAAATGGCGATATAACACGAAGCAATTAAAATGCTAATGTACCTAAGTAATAAAATTGCAGACAGGATGGACTCGTGACTACGCTGTATTCTCTCCTTCAAAATATTTTACATTGGGGAAATTTAAATATACCTATTGCTCTTTTAGTGCATTGTCATATTATGATTAAAATTATCATGTGTGAAATTATTTCATTAATAAATAACAAAGGGAGACAATAATTAACGTGGATAAAAATGTAACATTTACGACGTAGACGAAGACTTTTTCCTTATATTCTGTCACTGAGAAAGATTGAACTGGAAATGAACAGTTCATTAATTATAATTACATTCAAAACATTCTGGTTCACGCGTTCAGGATTATTAAAAATACATTTCAAGTGCTTGAAGGCGGTCATATGTTTATCTCATTAAAATAACGAGTAGTCAAGTAGCAAACCGGTCGGTTAGCCACCTGCTTTTTACCATATCGATGTAGCGATTTAATGGATAATGTATGCGAATAAAAAGCTCAATATTATATGCACTGATAGGTGTATTGATTAACTTACTGACTGACTGACTTAATCGTTATTCATTATGATACATCATGTATTGAAATGAAAATGAAAATCTATATTTCGGAGTATGTAGGTATTTGTAATGCATGTATTCAAAATGAAAATCACAATCTATAATTTGGGGTACCTATTTATTTATTAAAATGATTCATAAATTTATCTTACTCGTGTGGGAACCGTCAAATTATATTATTTATAAGGAAATTTTATCACCACATAAATAAAATTATTATAACTGACGTAAGTATGTATACACATAATAACATAATTACCTCGCAATTAATTACAAATTGGGTACTTCCGTTCTTTACTTGTGACGTGTCCTGTCTAAATTAATTCTAGAAAGTCCTAAAATAATAACAAGGTTGAAAGTACCGCACAAGTTTATCATTCGTTTATGTTTGTATGTGTCCACGTCGCGGCGCCGCGGCCGGCCAGCGTACACCGATATACAATTGGCTTGGAAGAACCCAGTCATTATTTACTCCTGGTGTATAATATTTGCAAATATAAATAAACTGGTGATAATTATTGTGTTTGCTGTACACGTCGAGCGATCACTGATAGATTAAATTCCTTGTTAATTTGTTAGAATATGGTAAACACATGTGGTTAGGCACGGATAAAGAAAATCTTCAAGAATTATAGATATTTTCAGTCTTACTAAATTTATGATTAAACATTTAAACATTCAAAAATATTTGATTAAAACTAACCTATTGCTATTTGAGCAACCTATATAATAGGAAACGGCAAGTTTTTCAATATATTAGTTATATGTACTTGTTATTTAAAACTAGTTGCGACTTTATCATACTTCTGTTCAAACAAATTATAAATAAAATATTTCATTTAACTATGACATAAACAATGTTATTTTAATCAATCATGTATATCTTTTACATAATTGCTTGTCTTATAATGGCTATGAAAATTAATAAGCAATTAACATATTCCAAGACAATTATTATAATGTATTTTGAATTTCGTATGTAGATCGTTGTATAAACCAAGAACGCTTTGTATGTAAATGCTCAATACAATTACATTCTTTCCAATGATCTATATTGAAAAACTGACAATTACGTATATTATATATAATAGTACCTCTTGTGTTACTAGTATAATAATTTCCTTGAAATTAAATCCTTGAGTTGTAGGTACATATTCACCTACAAAATATTCGAAATATTCACAGAAGCTTGCCGCTTCCACAGATTTTAACTCTTGGAATGCTGTTATTTTAACTAGTTTCAATCTGAACTGCACCGTGCTAGCAATTACGTTATTTTATGTCTAGATCCAGATGCCAACTTCTCCATATAAAGAGCTCTTTGCCATAAAGGCGGAATTCAGTCCATTACCTTGCTTTTAATCTTAATTAAAGAGTAGTTCTTTGTTAACGAAGGTATTCAAACTTGTAGGGGTGCATGGTAGATTGTAAAAGTTTTTCCTTGATTAAAGTTGTGAAGAAGAAGATGTGATTGAGTTCAATTATAAAACGCTTGTAATTTTAAAAATATATCTATCAGTATAACTTCCTACGTTATTTTATTATGTGTTGAAATAGAGAATTTTATTATGTAGATAGAGCTTTTAGTTTTAATCATTTATTTTCACGTATTTGTTACGTTTTTTGGTAGTATGTACCTATATTTTTAGGTATTAAATTAAGATACATGTAGGATTTACTTTCCTCGTTGAGAGTGACCTCAAAACCTGATATAACATGAGTTTTAAGTATCAACAAATCTAATGTAAATTATCTTTCACAGAGCAGAAGATGTACGATGGAGCGGTTCGATGACTGGTGTCCTGGACAGCAAGAGACGCTGACATATCAGCAGGAAGTCACTGAACCTGGACAGCACTTCAAGCCGAAGTTCATGCTGAGAAACATTCGCAGCGGCGCGGATGACAGCGTGACGATCGATTTTAAATCTAGTAGTAAGAACCCAAAGGTATGTTTTTTTTACAATTAATTTTCAAATAAAAAACCACATGTTGAGAAAACGTATTCAGTCTTAATCTAAGCTGAAGTGTTAGGACCATACGGTTTTTTCTCGATGTAAAATATTACTTCACACATAACTATTATGTCTCAACAATTTTTTAAATACTTATCAAGGGCTAAAGGGTTTAAAGCTTTTCTCTGTTGCTATCATTAAATCATTATAATATTCCAAGACCATATCATTAAATCATAAAGTATTGTTATTACAATTAACCAGAAAATGTACCTACCAGGCCTTATTATTATATACTTAGAGAAACAGAATTATTTTCTCACAGTTTCTGATTAAATTTTAATTGCACATGCCCATAGATTATGAGAAATATGTCATTACGTGCAAGCATAATCATCAGGTAATCATTATTACCATAACAAGATTATAATGATGTTTTTATAAGACTCGTGAACGTTGCTGTAGGTAATTTATAGATCATACACCTATTTTATTTAGCAAATAAGTAACAATTCTTACCGCCTGTATTTATTTAAAAAATATATTATGACCAAGTAAACAATTTTAGAAGTAGGTAAGACATAAATTTGCCACCACCTGCTCTTATTTGTAGAGCGGTTATTATGTCTCTAATTCTCTATATTATGTATTTTGTATTATCTTCCCTTAATTTTATCTATGTATTATGATAAATTGTTCAACACACATGCTACATATCCCCTGCGTAGTCTCCGTTGATTAATCGCAGTAGACAAGTTGAAGTTAACGCATTATCTAACTGTTAAAAAAACTATTTATATTATGTAAAACAATCGTTGACTTGAAATCTTTTTAACATAATCTTTTATTCTAGATTGATGTTGTGTTCAACACAACACAAAGCAATTTGAGTCCTGAAACGAGCGTCAAATGCGAGAATGGAGTTTGCCGTACCACCATCGAGATTCTAACAGACACCGACTTCTGCGAGGCCAAGGGACATACTTCAGAGTTCTTCAATATAAAGCTGAAAGTTGACAATATAAGTGAAGAAGCAGTTATGAAGTTCCATGTCCCTTGCGCGTGCGGTTGTAGTGAAAAAGTGGAATTACGGTCGCCAAGGTGCAATGGAAGAGGCGATTTTACCTGTGGCGTGTGTACTTGCGATAAAGATTGGTAAGATATTTTTTTATCAGAAATGTAAAAGGGATTTAACACTCCACAGATAATATTAATTACATATTCATCGCTCTACAAAATATTATTCATGTCTCTACATATTATTCCTAACGCTTCAAAAATTGAGAAAGCCTGTGATGTTCAATCTTCTAATTTTCTAAAGTTTCATTTTGAGGAAATTTAGTTTTTTTTATGCTAATCACAAGCACTTCTGTATTTACATATTTAAAATGTGTAACCTAAAAAATAACATAAATTTAAAACCACTTCATTAATCAATGAAACGAACTTGCAATCATTTTAATGCCCAACCAACTCTCTAAAAGCCATCCATACGCATTTCTCTTTTATCCTTTTACAAAACAAAGGTAGGTATACATTATTCAAACTAAGTAGCACATTTGATTGCATTTACATTGATATGTTCATTGCTATTGTCCATTTAACTAATTCCAATTGCAAGTATAAAAGATCCCTTGTTACATCGCTGCGAAGTTAATTATAGAGATGAACAGGCCCACTTTCCTCTGTCGGCATCATTAAAAATACTCCATTATGCTTAACTAATGACTCCTTGTTTTTATAATCAGGAGATGACATAAGTAGATTATTCAATTCACACTAATTTCTATGGAGAGTTATGTAACCCTCAATATGATGTCGCGTCTTAGAAAACAAGTCTAAATTGCAAAAAATACATAAATATATTCGAATTTCAAAAAACTTTACCGTGTTATAAATGTTTATTTTTATGGAAAAAACCTAATGTTAAACGCAACTTATATTACATTATAAAGTTGAAAAAAGACAGAATAACTTAACAGTCAAATAGCTGTTTATTCTGATCCTCTATTCCTTTCATATTCTATCATTTAGGTATATATCCTGCATCCATCATCCTTTGTTTACAATAACAGTATAATAATATTATATTATCTAGTATATCGACATAGAAACAATTGTACAAATCAATATTCATCTTATGTATCGCAAAAAGCTGTTAAAGCGCTATAAACATTTCACCTTGATGTGAATATCAATTAGCTGTTCTGAATACGACTGTTAGCTTGAAGTATTGCTTTTTAATGGACATTAATCCTTAAAGCTATTTGCATAAACGTTATATTGGCTTATATTAAAATTGATTATAAATTAACAATGTAGATGAAAAAGTTACAAGCGTTAAAGAGGTTAAGAAAGATTAAAAAATGAAAGTATGTAGTTCACAATTATTTCTTATTCTTTAGGACAGGAACGTTCTGCGAAACTCCGATTTGTCACAAGAAACGCGGTGATGTCCCTTGTACTGACTCCACTCGAAGCGATGTAAGTACAACAAATTATAGCATTCGTTAAAGCCTTTGTGATGTTTAATTTCTGCCTTTCATGATTGTTTTCACTGTAATTTTATTTTTTTGTAACAAAAAGAAACTTAAATTAAGAAGCCCATAACTTCTACTTTATATTGATTCTCAAGATGTCTATCAAGATCTTAAATAACACTTGTATTTTTTATCTGACTACGAACTAGTTCTTCGTCCTCTAATATTACAACCACATTACTATTAGCAAAAAAATCTCACTAAACACACCATCAAACACTAAATCATCATAAAAAAAATATATAGCATCAAATCTCCCTCAGGTGGAATGCTCCGGCAACGGAGTGTGCAGCGCTTGCGACGAATGCGTCTGCTTCACCGACAGAGTTGGCTCCCAATACTTCGACAAGGACAATTATTGCGCTGACATTTGCACAATAACAAACGACTGTGACGATTGCTTCAAAAACCCGATGCCTGGGAGATGTGATCTATGCCATTTCCCCCTCATCCATAAGCCTTATAACCAAAGTTTGATCCAGGAAAAAGATGATTTCAATAGAAATGTCTGGGTCACTTGCAATGATACGTTGGATGGATGCTTCTTCGAATACGTAGCGATGAAAGACGCGAATGATGATACGTATTACATGGTCACCAAGTCCTGCAATCCTGTTGAGGAGAAACAAGTCGTTGGAGGCGGTGTTAATTGTAAGTTATCTATTAAATATTATTTTTACATAGTGTAGGTACTAATATTAAGTTGGTGAATTGATTTTATGAAGCAGTTTCAAAACCCTTGTATAAAGTTAGTGAAACAGTTTCATAAAATTAAACTGTTTCAAGACCGGCTGGCGGCTAGATAGTTAATATGAAGAATATTGCAAATTAAAGACACAACCTTCAAAGTTTAGTCAAGCGAAAGCAAATCTAATTGGTAGACTGCCTGTTTATTTATTTACTTCTTTTCACAGCTTCTTTTTTACAGTTTATTTTTTATAATAATAATTATTGTGCAGTCATGGGCAGGCTGCGGCTAGTGTCCCACAACACATTAAAATTTTCGAAAGGGCCTCTGCGTGTTGGGTCCGTGTCCCCACGTAAGCCTTTCAAAGATCCGGGTACCGTCCTTCTGGTGGTACCCGAGTATTATGGAGATGAGAAACTAAAACACTTTATTCTACAATGCAAATCTTCACCGTACAAATTGGCGGCCTTATCGCTTTGAAGCGATTTAAAAATTAATAAATTAATTAAATTCAATTTAATATTTTAATTAATAAAAGGCAGTACAGCGTTGCCAGTGGTTGCCACAATTTTGCCAATGCAATGTCCTGTAGTGAAGTCACAAATTCATAAGTGGCAACATTGACAGAAATGACAAGTAGGAATGTGAGTCTGACATAATGACATTTCACAATCAAATTTCAAAACAGCGAATTGCCAATTTATATTTTATTGAAATGAAGGAAATCCGAAATTCAAAAGTGTCCAAAAATTATTAAATTTTACGTGAAAGAGGGTAAAAAAATTTATAAGCAGGTATAATACCACAGATTAAGAATAATTTAGAAAAGAATGAGATAAACAGATCGTGAGCTAAAATAAAAATAATGATTTAAAAGGAAAAATATTACATAAGCATGGTGGTATAACCTCAAAGAGAACACAGAAATCAACTCGAAATTCACATAATAAGACGCTTGACTCGAGAGGTGACTGTACCCTTGTCCTTAGTGTTGATAAATGCAGCAGCAGATCCCTGTGTGCTATCACAAGCGATAAGGTCAAGTTCTTCGGATATAACGACTCTGTGGCGCATACTGTCAGAGGTCCGGATACTCCCCTCAAGGCTCCAACATCTTGGAATACCGAACTCGTATCATAATTCAGTCATCTCTGTCAGTGATTGCTTGACCGCAGCCATTGTGACTTTGTAGCTGATGAAAGTTTAAAAATTTGTGAATATTTATATATAACTAAAGGAAACAAGATGCCGTCAGGTAAAGTTTCTACTCAGACATATATTTGTACTCAATAAACCTTAGAGTATGTATTAGTAAGAGTGCGTGCATTGCTCTGTGTCAATTTTACCAAGTGTAAGCAATGTTATATAGATGAAGCGTTTCAATAGTGATGTACGCATCTATGACCAACGCATCTGTGGGTGAATGTAACTTTTTAACAGTTATGGTATTTATTATTTATGAGATGTTATCAAGGGCTACTTACTAAAAATTCAGATCAAGGGCCCGCTTGAATGTACTCTAATATTATTTTTATTATTAATTAATTTTCTCACTGCCTAACACTAGTGTGTGCTCGGTTGATCGATCTTTAAGCCCAAATGAACATAATGAAATGTAAATTCAATATAAAAGTAGCAAAATACATATCTTAATTTTAAATTATTATTTGCAAGTTCACAGAATTTCGGAAATCTGCAATTAGATATTTAACCCTGAATAATTTTCAAGTATAACAATTCAATGCAATTTTCTTACTGCAGACATTGAGAGGTTAATATTTATTTCTAATACTACACTAACATTATCATGAATGCATCACCGCACAACACTAGTTTTTACGCGGGGACGGGTGAAGCGGAAGGCGTGGTATAATTTTTTTTTATGTAAGTATTACTTACTGATGAAAAGACATATCATTGTTCTTTTTAGTTTGCTTCCGAGAATCATGTTTACACCTTGGTACTAATCATTTAACCATTATAAATGTAAAATTTTGATACAACACCGTCAGAGTGCGCGTGACCTTCGGTGACTAATGGCGTCGGCTGTAGCGATAATTCGCATTGAATCGCGCAAGCGAAATGTTTTCGCTACAGAGCACATATACAACTCTCCGACATCATACGTCGGGGCCTTAACGGCCAGCCAGTTGAGTAGAGTGGTCGAGGATCCTCCCTTTTTCGATGGAAGAATTCCACCTTCCTTCCTCTACATCGACCTCGCAAGTTCGGGACTTTTTATACCGGTCACGGTGCTTACAGTTCATACTCGCGTGCCCGAGCTCTATAGTAATACATACTCTAAGCAATAAACACTTTAAATATGAAAAGTTAAATTATTTTGGAGAGCACACAAAAATCCGTCAAGCAAGGCACACACCTACCCTCAAAAAAAACCTACCTTTCAACATTATGTAGAGCTAGCGCGCAAGAGCAGCTTTTGTCTCTGCAACTATTTTGTCTCTCCCATCAACTCATGGGCTAGTAAAAAAGTCTCCCGGGAGTTGCGACGCTACGTGAGCGCGTTGATGGGAGAGACAAAATAGTTGCGGAGACAGAAGCTGCTCTTGCGCGCTAGCTCTAGGTATATTATGTTTAAAGGTAGCTTTTTTTTTATTTAATATTTTTTTAGATCAATAGTTTTCACTATTTCCTGTCAAAACATGTTTAGCTGTCGAAAACTATAAATTGCCGCTTTCCTCGTGCCCAGGGGCTCGGACGTTGTTTAAACGACGTTCGACCCAACTACCTTCACTTTGCTAATATAGTCGTTTACTTGCTGCGATTTGTTATCAACTACCTACATCAATTAGGAAGCTGTGTAGAATCGCAGTACATTCTTATTACATTCAAACTAATATTTAACTCGGCCTCTCGTGTAATTTTTTACAATATTATAAAAATATATTGAGCGCAGGTGATGGCCATTCAATATTAAATATCAAGAATATTTTTGACGCTCAAAATAAGCTAGTTGCGAGTACACCAAAACCGAAACTTCTCACAACAGAAACGAAAATAATGTGACTGGCGAACATAAATATGCTAATACAAACGCTGCATTCTTTACTATCCCTGTTTATTTTGTCATCTGTAATTTATGATTCTTTGTAATGTTTGGCTTATCCATTCAGGAACCAAATATCGTTCATTATAAACATTTCTGTATGAATAAATATTACAATTTATGGTCTCATAACATCACCAAGCGTGATATTGTGTAATCCGTTTACACAGTTGCAACTTGAACGCAAAACAAATACTCGACCACCAGCTGTCTTGTCTCATATTTTTTGTCCCTGTCGGTTGTATTCAATATTCCAACCCTGGATATATCGTTCTCTGTTCCACAAATGGTAACATCATTAGTGATATTATGATAAAGTAATTATGTATTTGTTTGTCCGTGCCACCATAACTGCATAGCCGTTAATCTAATTCTGTTTAAACGACAGCGAGTTCATAATTATTTATACGGGATTCGTATGTTTATAATGTATTATTATGTATTTAATAATAGGTATAATTATTAAAGACAATTGCATTCAAAGAAGGATTTCGAATGTAGTATTTTATATCACTATAGTTTCGATATCTGTATTGATTTTAAGAATTGCAGATGGTTTTAAAAATAGATTTTATATTTTTAAATTGAAATTTAACACAGATTAAACTATTTTCACGCAAATTTTTGTGCACCACATCATTTCGTGCATATTATTATCCAGCAATCGACGATGCAATAAACGTGTATATCGGACTAAACTCTGTGTTCCGTTGAGCTGTCCTGGGGGATCACTGATACAGTTTAGAATTCATTCAAGATTGTTGATTATCGTTTGATGTCGATTAGGCGGCCGCGGGTCCATACTGAGCTAGTTGCATTGTGAATCATTTTGCAGCTTGGCCAGTGTGAATGTGGATAGGCAGACGAAAGTGTGTGCGCCATTTTCCTCGGCCGAAATGCTTGTGCGGATATTCGCTCTATGTGAACCCGCCTATTGGACACAGCTAGTTAAACACCAAGGCAACATGCACTTTGGCCAAGTCACGTACACATACACTGCTTCGCAAGGCTACTAGGATTGTTTGGACCCGTGTATTGGACACAGCTAGATAAACACCAAGATACAGGCAAATTCCTCGGCCGAGCTACGTCTTTATACACTGCTTCGCAAGTCTGAGTAGCCTTATACCTAGGTACGACGTAGACCCGCCTATTTTTTTCTATACACCTTGAACTATCATCACAGCTAGTTAAACATCAAGGTGTTGTCCACAGTGACCCTCCCCATCGTGCTGTGCGCGATAGTCGCAGTACTAGCACTCGCGGCGACGGGCGGCTACCTCGTGTACCGGTCCCGGCCGCCCGCGCTGCCGCTCGCCGACCCGCTGTACCAGAACATCGGCGCGGAGGACTGCACGGGGGAGAACCCGCTGTATAAACCGCCTACGTCGTCCTTCAAGAATCCTACGTATGGGAAGTGGTAGTTGGTAAGTTTCCTTAATATACTTTCTTATAACTAGCTGCGCTTCGTGGATTCACCCGCGTGGCTCCGCTCCTGTTGGTCTTGCGTAATGATATATAGCCTTATAGCCTTCCTCAATAAATGGGCTATCTAACACCGAAATAATTATCCAGTAGTTCCTGAAATTAGCGCGTTCAAATAAACAAACTCTTCAGCTTTATAATATTAGTATAGATTTTAGACTATAAAGTACAGATTTGTCATTGGTCTCGAAGGACCAATCAATACCACAATGAATGGGAAGTGGTAGTATATTGCTCTATTTATTTATTTTTCAAAACCTCGGCTTCATCCTCAATGACCACATCAATCTTAAGATTTGAATATTAATTTGGTTTATTAGATAAACGTACGTAACTCTCAAATCTTATCTAGGACGACTTGTTCAAATGGACTTATTAATTTGACCTTGTGTACCGTAATTGTGTATGGGCAAAATGACTCACAAAAATATTTGTTTATCCATACTACATTTTTAAATGAACGCATTTTATTACAAGTTCCGCTATGGCTTCTCGGAAATTGTTTTTTTCCTAGAAATTTTCTCTATTTTAAATTATTTTTAATATTTTGACGGAAAAATACAAAAATATGATTACTTAGTTGAATATTGTTTTATATTCGATGGACGTTTAGAATTGAGGTAGCGAAAATTATAATTACATTAAAATTAAGTTAAATTAACAAAATCTGTTTAAAATTTTTGTTATTTTAAAGTGAAACTTTTATTACATCGTCTCAAACTTTTTGGTCTGTGTAGCGCATGTCGCGTGTATCGCGGCTGCCGAGTAGGTATACCTACTCGGCAGCCGACCGACACGCGACATGCGCTACACAAAGCAGTGTTCGGAACCGTTCGAACAGTTTCACTTTTACCGTGGTTTCATAAAACCACACAACATTTTTTTTTATTCAAGTTCGTATAAATTATAAGCAGGTAGCTTACAGTTTCATAGGGTAAAAAATATTTTTCTCGATGCAAAAAGTTTTATCCTGTTCACAACTATTGCATTATCACCTGCGTAAAAACATAAAATATCTCCTCTAAAAATAAATGCATTATTAAGTACACTGCAACCACAAAACAAGGTCGTTTAAGTGAGTTGAATATCTCAGATTCAACCTACTTTGGCTCCGTTTTATCTCGTACTAAAGGTCAAGTAAATATAATAAACAAAATACTCGAATTGTTCGCACTATCGCACTATCCATTATAGATAGCACTGTTGCAACATTTGGAATACATTTTTATCCCTCATTAGAACGGAAACTTTTGGAGTTTAGGATTTCCTAGCCAATTTGTGACAACGACACTAATTGCAATTTATTAAATTCATAGCATAAGATATAATTAATGCCAAATTCCTTGGATATGCACCACATAATACAATTTTTTTGAAATCGGTCCGTTGTGCTCATGTTGTGCTTGTAACATGAAAGAAAGATAAATTAGAATACTTTTGCATTTATAATTTTAATAAGGACACAGAACAGATATAGGTACATATCTATTATATATTATAATGCTATACTGCAAGGATAAAGTGTTTATTTCACACAAACAGTAAAACAAGTATAATAATGTATTTATGTGTAAAACATCGGAGGGGTCGGGATTGGTTTACTACTTGCAATAAATAGTAGCAATCAAGTCGCGAATTGGGGTACGTGACTCGCTGCAGACGTGCATTGTGGCTCTACTCTACCACATCGCGCGGGTTTTATTATTTTGAATAGGTTTATTTTTTTATAAATTTGTCATATTATATTGTGCGCATGTTAATTTCAAGTTTCCAAATATCAAGGACATGTAGCGAAAGTTTTTTTTTTCACTATAAGTAATGATCTCATTAATTTTTTAAACGGAGTGAAATTTATATGTACGAAATATGACATATTATGGATGTTTTGACTAGATTTAAACATTGTATGTATTCATGTACCCAAAATGTATACATAGCAGTCTATTTTAACACGATGTGTCACAGAAAGTTAACCCTTTCATTCTTTCTTGAGCATCAACTTTATACTTGGCGTAAACTTGTGTATTTTATTTATTTTCCTCTGTTCATCAGTCATGTGTTGACGTAATATATCTTCAATATGGATAAAAAAAAATCTTCACAACGTCCGCATTATATACGGCAAACTCATTCAATTATCTTTATGATCTTAAGGAAACATTTACTACAATATATCCTTATAAAGAGAGCATAAAAAATTAATACGGTTACTACGTCAATGAATTTATTAAATTGTAGAGACGTCCCTTTTCTTTGTATATTCCATGATATTTATTTAAAGTACATAATATATACTTAACTTGTATCAAAAGCTTGCTTAAAAGTCTTTTAAAAGTAGACACAAGAACTACAATACTGTATTAGGATAAGAACTTAAAATATAACGAGATTCACACATCCACATTCAAAAAGTTTTCTGCATTTAGTCCGACCCATCCATCTCCGAACTATAAATAAAGTTTACGCGCGAAGTTGCAAGAAATAAAAAAGTTGAAAAGAAAAAAAAACTGTCCGCGCATGTGTGAGCTCCAAGTATGCACCTTACTCGTGAATTATTTCGCTTGAAGCTTGTCAACGACCCCTTTTATTCGAGATAACTGTACAGATTTTTTGACAGTCACTTGAGACGATGTGTACATTTCTTGTTGAGAATCCTTGAGTGACCTGAAATTATTTTATTTTTAAAGTTTCCAGAATCTTCAGTTGAAATTTTTCATGTTTATGAAAATAAATCTTTAGCTCTGCAATAAGAAAATAATCATAAACCATCTTGTTTATAAGGATTTTAATTATTCAGCCTTCTTTTATATTTATTTATTTTATTAGGCTTGATTTAATCCAAACATGTTTGCCTTTTTTGCTGTCGAAGGTAGTTTCAATGAGCTGTCGCAATATAATTTTTATATGTTCATATAAATTGTAAAGCGTTCATAAAAATTATAAAATATACAATAGACTTTTTATTGCCTTAATATGGAGCATATAGCTGCAATAAATTATATCAACTATATTATATCTTCTTATATATAAAAATGAATCGCAAAATGTGTTGGTAAGCGCATAACTCGAGAACGGCTGAACCGATTTCGATAATTCTTTTTTTATTATATTCCTTGAAGTACGAGGATGGTTTTTATGTAGAGAAAACGTAAATATGTACCACGGGCGAAGCCGGGGCGGACCGCTAGTAAAAAAATATATCTAACATTTGCTACTAAATTCAGATTACGTGATAAGTCCTTTAACCATAAGCACTAGGTATATCTATGTAAGTACATATATTAATATTGTTTATTTTATAATATTTATATGTATATATTATGTACACAATATGTAGATGTATTTATAAATTTTTATATTTATTGATAGGAACAGTTATAGATGTAATTTTTTATTAGTATTTATATAAATGTAGGGCCTCGGAAATACGCGGGCAGACTGAAAATCAGCGCTGTTCGGGTGTTAGACCGCACAGCATGGCTGAGTCTGTTCCGATTGCCTAATATGTGTTTACTTTTTAAGTTAAGATAGTCTTAGTTTTTGTTGGCAATAAAGCTTTTTTTCTTTCTTTCTTTCTCTGTAAAAATGTGTACGTCTTACTAAATAACCACATAAAATATGTACAGGCTTAGTGATCACATTTATTTAAATTACTTTGTTGTCGGTAAAATCTTGTAGTATAGCAACCGAAACAAATATATTCTAATAAGTATTTTGCTTTATTATTCTAACCTTAACAATATGCATGTAATATTATGTGCACAACAAAATAATAAGTGTGACACATTATGATTGCTTATAGGTAACTATTAAATTTATAATCATAGGTTACAATAAATAACTTTATGCAGAACAAATCACATTCTTTGTTTAAATTACACTCGATTATTTATTAAAAAGGCGCTCTGGCGCGGCGCCATGGTTTATCCTTGATTGAGTTATGTATAATTACAAGATTAACAAGTGCACTGAATGCGAAAAAAATCATAAATATTTAATATGCATTATGATGTGGAATTGTCGAGGAAATATTACCAGCATGTGTTTTTATATTACATATACCAAGAAGCAAAATATTGCAGTCATTCTCATAAAGTTTCTTCATACTGCGACTTTTCCGGATAACATTTATCACGACTCAACAGTTCTTTTAAGATGTGCATTATATTTATGCTCGGAAATACGTGTAAAATATTCTGAAGATATAAATTTTATTATTTTTTTTTAACATAATATAGCGCTTCGTTCCAACTCTGTAACGCTGCGTTGATATTCTTAAAAAAATCCTGACCCTACTTCATATACAATATTATATTTTACAAAATTAATGATATCGTACCTGCCTACTATATTAGTATTTTCCACTTTTAATAATACATCAACAACAGTATAGTATTCCATTTTAGATAACCAAAACGGTATCATCTTTACAATCGAACCGCAATGTTCATTGAAGTGTACTCACTATTGAGTGTTAAGTTAAAGTGTCGTCTTAACGGTACAGTATTGTTGTGCGATATTTATCAGTCTGGAGACAGTCACCTCCCAAGCACGCGGCCTTCCGGAGTTCAACGTACGCATTCTACACTTGACCTTACTAATATGATTGTAAAATCAAACAAAGATAATTAGAATTTGATGTTAGAAAAACAAAATCCTCGATCGACATATTTCGATCCGTTATTTCAATAATATTCAATATGTGACAATCAAAACTCGTTGTCGGTCAAAACCACTTTTGACAAAATCAGTTAAAAACGTTTTTGATCGATGCCCAGTCAAATAAGTTTGGCCTTAGGCAAAGAGTTCTGACTATAACAGTTATACTTACATTGAATATACATTGATATCAGGAAGATCTAAATTGTAAATGAGTGAAAAGCTGACAGGTAAATGTTAATCTAAAAACATTAACAACAACTTAAATTCCTCTAATGTTGACGTTAACATATTCTCCTTCTACATGCATCGATTCTATATGACAGCCACAAATTGCACTCATTATAACCATGCGTAAGATAAATATACTTCTCTATTTAGCATTTATAGGGAAATATGTTTGTAAATGCAATAACTATAAACCAATTTATTCCTATTACCTAACTTCTTTAACAATTTACGAGTTGTAAACGTATTTTATGACTCCTATAAATTATATGTGTAAGGTTTTAATAAGTAATCATATTGGTCATTAAATTTTGAATTTCTTAGCGACGCGACGCGGACGGGACAAATGATTTACAACTACGTATAATTTACGTTTTTGTGCCCATTGTCTCCTATAAGTATATTGTATAGTAAACAATACTAATCAACACTTCTTAATATTTTTTATTGGATAGCTCGTAGGCGTTCTTGTTATTAACAATGCATTCTATTTATCATATAATAAATTTAAAGTGGCTGTCAATTGTTTTATAATAATAGTATCGATTTATAAACTAATTAATATAAAGGGGAATTGTGAAAGTCCGCTCACTCGACCTTTCCGGCTAATGTTGATAAAAGTCAAGGATACGATTGCTGACGCCGAGTAGCGATCACAAAAACTTCAGCCATGAACCAAAAATTATAAACAAATGTATATTTTATAAAGCTATAATCATAAATCCATACTTACTAATATTATAAATGCGAAAGTAACTCTGTCTGTCTGTCTGTTACTCAATCACGCCTAAACTACTGAACCAATTTGCATGAAATTTGGTATGGAGATATTTTGATACCAGAGAATGGACATAGGCTACCTTTTATTGCGAAATATGTACCACGGGCGAAGCCGGGGCGGACCACTAGTATTATATAAACCTATTTTTATAAACATAACGTAGCATGAGTACAATTACACGTTTTACTCACAACGTGTTCTCTACATAATTATTAAAATTGTAGGCTCAATTGCTGTAATTACAAAAATATGTTACACTTATAATAAAGATAAAATAAACACAAATTACCAAGTGTGGAAAGATCAAAAGCCAACTTGCGTAACTTGCATTTGATTTTATTGAACAAAACAAAGCCTATAATTTTACTTAAAACGCCAATCTTGTATAAATTAACTTGTTATGAAACACTTATTCACTATTACCACCTCGCCACTGTAATCAGAGATCATTAAAATTAAATGTTACGTCTAGGCGTCCATATTAATCGTTTAGATACAAACATTGCCCATACATAGCACTCAATACTTCAAAATAGACGTTTCCTACAAATCTCTAACATGCCTAAGTAAGGGTTTTAGACGCATGAAGTGAGAGACTACCGCATGATTACATTAATTTATACGTTTTAGGATTAACTATTGCAATCAATTACATTGTAATGTACGAGTATTAATAAAAAAGATAGTAATAAAATACGTATATTTCAAGTAAGGTTTGCTTTCATACAAATAGTGTTTGCGTATAAAATATGAACGCAATATAACTTGTAACTTCATCATACATTTGTCTTTAAAATAAACAAATGCGTCAATCAGAAACCACAGGAACAGATGAAGTCATAGTGTCATGTTGAACTCTCAATGACATCAACCACAACCCATATTTAATTCAATCTGCTTTCAAAGGAAGTGTTCGTAGATAGTAAATCCCTAGAATTATTACGTTGAAAACAACTTGAATACATCTTTATTTTAAGGAAACAGTCAGTAACAGAATATATATATCATTTGTTATTAATTTAACTATATTTGTTCATAAGGTAGAGAGGTAGAGATGGACAAAATAATATTTAGAGAATAGAGATGGTACCTAATGGACTATTGGTTAAGTATAGGTACGTGTAAATACTAAAAAAAATTAGATTCCTTATTCCTTAAGATCAAGCATCACATATCTTTTTATTACTTTGATCAAACTTTCTTGTAAAATTACAAAGTACGTGACTTGGATTCACAATTATTTTGCTCGACGTGCTTATTACATACTACGGAAAACATCAGTTAGTTTCTTGGAAAGATCGCAGTTCGAACATGTGCTAATATTATTCAATTTAGAATGATCATTAAGTTCAAAATAGCAAGACATTTTGTAAGTACATACATAATTGCGGTTAATTCGATTACCTATAATTCGCTCTATATTTGATATGGAATGGTATGTTGGATCTTCTTGTAAATGAATAAGTATGTTTAAAGTTCTTTGAAGTTTGCACTATGTAGGAAGATATAATTAAACGAATCCACAATAGAATTCATGATTCACACATATGTATTTGCATAAAAATGTTTGGTAGCGTCTATTGACAATGTGACAAATTATTTCGGCAAACACTATCTCGACTCTCGAGTAACTACCTAACTATAAATTTGCTTATTATCTAAACTTTTATGAATAATATCCTATCGTGGAATAAAATAAGTTTCAAAACATGTTCTTAAATTATGAAAAATAATGGCGTCTTTCTGGATTGCACTTTATAGTTACTTTTAAGTCGTCGTCTTACTTCATTTTAATGTGTTTGCTTCCAATAAAAAACGCATACCTATCTCAAAAAAAATGCATCGATTAATCATCGCAAAAACCAAAACGCTTAAATTATAAGAACATTTGTTGCGACACAACAAGATGCATGAAACATGGATGTCAGTTAATCTTTAGATAACCAATAGGCGAGATAGCTAGTAAACTATTTAGTAATCTGGCTAGCACGAGTACCTGCTAGACGCCCACGCTGTGGACAATTTGTGATCGTTTCCCGTTTACCCGACACCGTGTGGGAGGAATCCAGTTCTCAAACATACAATTACTACCGCGATACATATTTCAAGCTACGTAATAACCGATAGCGATACTTCGATACTCCTATCTTTCGCTGTCAGTTTCTATGCAAGCTATAATATAAAATATTGTCCAGAGTGATAGTGGTTGTAAATAAACATAAAAATATGCGCGAAATATGTATGAATCAGATTTGAATATTTATATAAATTTGCATAATATCATTTTATCGTATTGGCAAGATAATGCAACATTTAAAACTCTCAATAGTTATGGACTTTAAATAAAGATGATTTAAAATAATAACACAACGTTCCTTTTAAAAGCACTTAACTCTTTTTTGCCAGCTCCGTGAAAGTAGAATGCGCTACACATGACCCCATTTTTTATTGAGCCACTCGAAATGTTCTGAAAAAAGTGCCATAGTTTTTTGCTTGAGTGTATAAATCAATGTTAAGTTAAGTATTGGTACATAGTTCAACACTTAAGATTTAAAAGTTAATTAAAAAAGTACAGAGTCATTTAGATTTTTGTTTTTACACACCTACCTACGATTAACTAGTTCGGAAATAAGTACTATAAGAGCCGTAAGCTTATGAGTATCAATTAATTTTATAAGCTGACTAATGTTCTTTATCAAACAAAGGCTTAACGCGATGTTTAAACGCATGTTTATACACTCAATACCTGTTTTGCATCTCTACACTCAAGAATGGACTTAATTTGTTTCAACCAAAGCATACTTTCCTTGTTTGGTCCTAAACGATATTTCGTACGCGCAAAAACAAACATTTACATATTTATCACGAACTGACTCATCCTTCAATATCGTCTTTATGGCAATTCATCAAACGTGCCTTCCTTTTAATCGAATAAGACAGCTGCAAATTATAAATTGTAGTTATTAAATATACGATTATTATTCCACATCGTAATTTATACATGTTATTATTATATCCACTGAATACAGGATTCAAATCCCTTCGATATATTAATATGCTTGGTCCGGGTTCAACAACTTGCTCAATAATAGTCTCACTTTACGTGAAGGAAATTAAAGTCAATTTATAATCATTTTCGATCTTGTTTTTCTCGTTATTTTACTGTCTAAAAAATATAAACAACTACCTAGCAAGTTATTTACTCTAGATACGTACATATTTTTCTTTGTCATTATTTATTTTGAGTCACTGGCATTCGCAGTTAATCAAATTCGATTAAAAAGGAAATTAGATATTCTTCTTTCTTGCGCATGAATATTGCTTCAAATACATACGATGCTTTTGATAATATTAAATATATTATGTATTTTACAGCATATAAAATAACCACCCAAGTATTGCACCGCCCATGTTGGGCACATAAAGTATATTATTAATTCCTTATCTTTATATTAAACAAGGTTGCACTTTATCTCCCAAAAGATAGTGTCACTCAATCACAAAATAATTACGTAGTTTCGGCCTTAAACTTTCTCTGGATATAATATTTTAACAAATTTACAACGTGTTAAATATTTACGAGGTGCAATGATACTGAATTGCAATTTATTTAAGGCATTAATTAATTTTTTACATATTAAGTTAATCAATTAATTTTAAATCCATATTCACACTGAGCGCAGTGAACAAAATATATGTGACGATAAATGCAATATTATTAAGACATCGTTATTCCCTTGTCCAATAATACATTTTTATCATTATAATTTATTATCTTATTATAATTGTATCTAATATCTATCGACTATCGGTGCCTTGAAATGACGTTACAAGTATGTACGTAGACAGTGCGTTCGATAGTCACCAACATTTTATACCGTCAATAAAAGATAAGCATTTCCAGGCACCGCTCCGACAGCCCTAGTTAAATATGAACGTGGTCATTTATGCAGTCTGACTGATACGAACTCAGATAAAGGGTCAAGACCCGCAGGATGTCTTCATACAATAAGCGTGTTTGTTACGGATTCCTTCCCAAAGTGATCAGGATGTGCGAGGTGTCGTCTATAAACATTGATTTTTATTGCCATAATGCACTGTCGTAAAACTATATTCAATATCCTTTTATAGAGCCAATTGACGTTTACAACCAGCTTTTACTTGTGGCCTCGGGGAATAGAATCGCTTGCTGTACGAGTTATAGAATAATATCATGTATTTCGATACGTGCAAAGTCTGATTTAACTGTTGTAAATTATGTCTTTCTCATAAAGTTGTATAGTTATTAGAAATTTTTATGCAAATCAGTAGATTTTTTACAATTTTTTGTAGAGATTGTTTAATTATAAGATAGCAGATAGAAGTTTCCTTAACATTATAAAGATTAAAAAAAAGTTTCATTAACTTTAAAATAAGCTTACAGCTTTTTAAGCTTTTTCTTAAATTGTGAAACTGGCTCTGGACTCACGAAAATAAGCCGTTAAATACAGAACTTAATTATTTACCAACTACTTCGAACTATTTAGTGATGTAATATTAGGTATACGATGCAATTGCTTCTAAAAACAAGACATTGCGTAATTGACAATGACAAAATCAATGTCCCGGCACTCGGCAATTCAAGCAATGTTCAATCAAATTAAATCAGTCGCCTCTCCGTGTGACATCAATTAAATTCTTGATGCCTACATTATGGAAAATAGCGATTCGCTTTGCGTGCTCTTTCGTTCAATTATTTATTTTAAAGCACATAAAGATCGAGTGTACTTATACTTACGTACTTTAATATTGCATGTTATATTCTAAGTATTATGTATGTTTTTTGCAGACTCATAATAATTATACTGCGGATATACAATTATTTACTTTTTGTGACTATGAATCATTTCATAAACTCACCACATCCGAAAAAATATTCGAGGATGTTATTGAATTTCCTATCAATTCATAGTTTAATTTTGTTATTTCCCTAACATAGAACCGGTCAAGCTCGTCATTGCGATTGGATATAACAGTTGGAAGGCCTCTAACAAACGTCAATGGTCATTGTGACCGCGAAATATTCTGACTCACTTTTACGTCATGAGATCCTATATGACTCACGCTAATATAGTGGCATACTTAACGTTTTCTTTTCTCCATAGGTGTTACCTGATTCACGCCTTTCGGCACAGCGAAGCATTGGGCTGAGTTCAATGTAACCCATTCCAACACTGCCTGTGATCAACGCCGTATGATGGGAAAATTGCGAGCGTCCGGTGTCAACGCCGCAAATACTACGTATGTATTATATAAGCGCGTTTATGCCTCTGTGATATTTAAGACGATTAAGTAATTCGTATGACTCATTCATTATCATGTTTGATTTGTAATCTCGTATAGTAAATATGGTTGACGCATCGTATTGTTCGACCTTACTTACACTCGCCTAGAAAAATTATTGTATTTAATGTGTACCATGTATCGTTTATGAAACCATTAAGTAGTGAGCTCATTAGTTACTCATGGTCTAATAACTGGACGCGTGTCACCAAATGATAAAAATACTCTCCCGATATTATGACAGTGTGATCTCAAACTGTTGTCGAGTTATTCGGCTATGAGTAAGTATTTATATTTCGTAGATTTAAAAAGTAATTACTAATTAGGAATATCATTGTAAAGTTGATCTGGTGCTTAATTTAGTTTCATTATAAGTAAGAAAACTTCTGCTATGAAACTTTCGTTGTTTTCGTTTCATTACGAACCGATTCTGCGACTTTGTTACAATAAATAGTTTGTATTGACATAGTAATGTATCATGTTAAGTTTTAATTTTTATTGAATTTCTAATCTTGGCACATATTAAAGTGTGAGTGGTTCGTACATTCGTTCCACACCTCGGATAAAGATCTTTTTGCATGCTATGAATCAATAAGAGAAAGTCGAAAGTGGGGTGCTCCGAGCTAAAGAGAATTTTACAAAGGCTTTTATTGGGAGCGACGCGTGTGGGATGGCTCATGGCGCGAACCACGCAACGGAACTCGTATTCATGACTAATGATCTTACCGCGAACTCTGACACACGAAATATAGAAAATTAGCATCCAATTTAAGACGTTAATTTACGAACAATAATACCATAATCATAAGCCGGTAAAGAAAACTTTGTGGGTTTAAATAATGTTGAAATACAGATTCAGAAATTACGTTTAAGAATCACCAGAGAACAAGAATGACAATTAATTAAGTTTATTTAATGTCGAGTAGAAATAATATGAACCTACTTGTATTGGGCCAAAGTTCTAACATCGATTTATTATTATAAACCATTGGCAATAAGAATAACATTGTTGAATGATTAAAAAATCTGTTTCGCTCAATTATAAAACATGCATTTGTCTTTTAATTTTATGCAAGGATTTTTTGTAATGGAAAACTTGTTCTATGATTGTGTGAGCTATTGTTGTGTATATTTTTATTTTAGTTAGAACAATCGAATATAATTTGTAACATTCTGTAGATATAATAGACCGGGATCCCTCGCCCTTTTTCGTAAGTGATTACTAACAAGCTAAATTTTCGTCAGTAGCTTCATTTTGACGAGACGCCCAACATTAGCTAGTACAAAAATTTCGTAAGTGGTAGCTAACAGGGGTAATGAGAACATAATTTGTTGATTTAGTGGTTATCAAAAATTCATTACTAACTGGTTTTTTTATTTATAATTCTTATAATAATAATCTAAATTAGCCGAAAAAATATTTGTCCTACAAAATGCTAGGTTTGATCAACGAGGTCCCATTTTTGCAACATGTACTATTTACAAGGTCATGAAAAATTATTACTAACCAGCTGATTTTTTTTTTTGTTGGTTAGTTAATAATTATATAATTTAACGCCCACATTGTCCTACACATTACGTGGAACGTTTTTCTAGTCCTAGACTCCTAAGTTGTCCATACCACAGGACCATTTTTTTTATTAGTAACTGTAGGACAAAAGTATCACGTGATACATTAGTGTGTTTTTTATCCGAATAAAACAATGTCCTACAAAAAAACTGGTATGCATCCGTAGTCCTACAATAATCGTAATTTTCCTTTTTCCTATGTGCAACATGAGGTAAAGTGAAAATATATTTATTGAAATAAATCAACTTTATTATGTAACATACATGAACTATCAGTTTCGGCCAGTTCCGTGATCTGTTAACACGTCCGAAAAAAACCTTTAAAAAAAAGAAACAATGGCTCCTTGTAGTATTAAATGGTGTGGTAAAACGAGTAAAACCTCAAGTTTGCAGAAGGACGGGATTACTTTTCATATTTAAATAGTTTGTTTGCGTATAATTTAAATATTATTACGAACAATATTTTATCGGAGTTCTTTTTACGCTGGTACTGGTCAATTGACAAAGCGCGTCGATTATATTTGCATCTCTTTCTTTCGTATGCACCTGATTACGCATCCCTTTTCTTCTATGGTGTGGCACGTGTAACTAGTGACATACCAGTTGTGATTGTAAATTGTATCGATAATAATAATTATCGAAAACTATTTAGGTTCGCGATTTTATACTATAATTAATGACATGAATGACGTTGCATAACATAGTTATATTATAATATAAAATGTTAAGTTTTTGTAATAAAATAATATGAATACTATAACACTAAAAATGAAAATCGAGGTTAAGCAAGGGGCATAATTTAGATGGGTGACCGATTTTTTGCAGATTTGTTGTTCTTTAGCCTGTTTGTACGGAACTCTCAGTGTCGCGAGTCCGACTCACGCTGGCCTTATTTTTATTAATATGTATTAACATCGTATTCAATTTCCAATGATAAAGTATGTGTATACAAAATACCTATATCGATAAAGTATGTGAATACAAAATATATCGATAAAGATATCGATATACAAATTTACTATGTCTCATCTCTAGGACATTTGGTGACCTTGAATTAGCCAATGAGAATGCAGCGCCCCGCTTCACCATACCTCAAGTTGACAGATTGAACTTAGTACATACAAGCTAACATTAGGCGTCTAGTGGTTGTGTGGTCGATGTTTCAGAGCGTCCAACACGTGGTCAACAGAAAAAAACAGCACGGTTATAGTCGGCTTCAGCATGAGTAACTAAACACAGTACGCAGCATCGCGCGCATGCGTACTAATATAACTAAACTCCAATAGAAAAATGTACAGAATGAATAGATTTTTATTGTTATGAATTTCAAATTCCATTGGAGGATCAGCAAAATATACCATGCAATTTGTAGGACAATGTGGGCGTTAAATTATATAATTATTAACTAACCAACAAAAAAAAAATCAGCTGGTTAGTAATAATTTTTCATGACCTCGTAAATAGTACATGTTGCAAAAATGGGACCTCGTTGATCAAACCTAGCATTTTGTAGGACAAATATTTTTTCGGCTACTTTAGATTATTATTATAAGAATTATAAATTAAAAAACCAGTTAGTAATAAATTTTTGATAACCACTAAATCAACAAATTATGTCCTCATTACCCCTGTTAGCTACCACAATCGAGCATTTTCGTAAAGGAAATTCTTGGGCGTCTCATTGAAACGAAGCTACTCACGAAGTTTCAACTTGATACTAATTATTTTTACATCTAGTATTTGTACTACAACCTAAGAGTGTCGGACTAGAAAAACGTTCCACGTAATGTGTAGGACAATGTAGGCGTTAAATTATATAATTATTAACTAACCAACAAAAAAAAAATCAGCTGGTTAGTAATAATTTTTCATGACCTCGTAAATAGTACATGTTGCAAAAATGGGACCTCGTTGATCAAACCTAGCATTTTGTAGGACAAATATTTTTTCGGCTAATTTAGATTATTATTATAAGAATTATAAATAAAAAAACCAGTTAGTAATGAATTTTTGATAACCACTAAATCAACAAATTATGTTCTCATTACCCCTGTTAGCTACCACTTACGAAATTTTTGTACTAGCTAATGTTGGGCGTCTCGTCAAAATGAAGCTACTGACGAAAATTTAGCTTGTTAGTAATCACTTACGAAAAAGGGCGAGGGATCCCGGTCTATAAAATTAGGCTATGATGACTGCATTGTACTTGATAACGTATTATTGTAAATACTGTTAACCTTAATTTAAGTTGCTAACATAATGATAATTAAAATATTTTGTTGTATACTCTACCGTTTAGATTCAAATTAATATACTTTTAGTATTTGGTTAAATTAACATCACATATTATAACTACGTCATACGTTTCTTAACGAGATCTGTCCTAAAGACTGTCCATTTACATGTTTGCACACTATTTGTATCGAATCTCCTAAATAATTAGAATTTAAGATTTTTTTTTATAGAGATGATTGTAATCGAGTAGATTTTTATACATTTTGTAATTCTGGAAACGTATGATAAACTAGTCAATAAAAAATTAAAGAAATATATATTTAGTTTTATTTTAATTAAGTACCTACCCTTCCTTAAGTTATAACCTACTGCTAAAAATACTTGCAAATTCATTTAACTACCACAAATTTTCTCGCACATAACTACAAGCTCTTCGAAACACTATATATTCTTGATCATCAAAAAACTGCAAAAATTAGAGAAACCTCTCGTTTCAAGCAAATCATAGTTGCATACTTTTTTATACTTATTTAAAGTTTTTCCTTGTGAGTTGTGATACCTAAGCTGCTCAGAATACATACCTACAGTTTTATTACCCACTGCATGAATCATTGCAGAACCTTTGTTGTATTGTATATGACTGATCCGATCCGGGGTTTTTTACTGATATATATTTAGGTCAGCGAGGAAAGTGACATATTTTTAACACTATGTTAGGTGATATCCTTCCTTAAGAAAAATATCATTGGTACTTTAACTATTAAAATCGCATTCGACGATTTGACGATTTCAGCAAGATTTGCGCGACATAATATTTCAGTAGTAAGAAATTCGACATAATAAATAAAATAAAAGCAAGCATCTTACTTTCTTAATAGAAAATTATTAAGTAATATTTTGATTGTCTTGCTTATTAATTATTAATTAAATGTAAGACCGATTATGATTCACATTAAGAGAATGAGTTATAGAATAGTCAATTGAGCTGTACCTGAATGTAATGAAAACTAACTACTTGTCCGGGTAGACTTTTTTAAGTTTCTCAATTTAGTTCCATCATAATCTAGGTAGAAACATACCATACTGTTCAGTCGTTCTTAAGTTAAAGATTTAACTATTATGACATTCTTTTATACAAACCGATGAAGTATGAGTCTGTAAATGGTTTTGATTTACTACTATTATCCATTCAAACTACTACAAATTATTTGTTACAATTTCATGTCATAGTATAATAATTAAAAATAATTTGATATTGCGAGGTAAGATAAAATAAAACAAAACACATCCAAAATTAAATAACTTCTTTTATTTCAGAGTCAAATTTGTTTCTACATAAACGTGTTAGAATGATAGACGCCGTAACATTAATTGACCATCACTAATGGTACGCGTCGATGTTAATACAGTGCATCAGTGGAGGGCCTTATTTTTTATTTTTTATATTTTATCTGTAGCGCGCAACTTCACACGTCATTCTGACAGCCCGCATGCGCATACCACATGTATTTCGCAACGTCCTGTATAAAACGCTATTTTATATCACAGTTACAGATGTTTCATAAGAATATTTATACGGCTCGTATCGGAATGACGCACGCAGCGACGCTTAGCACTATTACTTTAATTAATATAGATTTATCGACTATGCGCATTCACATAATATATCCGTATGACGCTCACCCGCGAACGGTAACAACTACGAACCACTACCGAGCTTGGAGCCGTGCTTTCAGAACACCTTCGGACGAACCCTCACAACACTCGCTGTTTCAGAACGCGAGTTTCACACGAACGAAGGAAACACGCGTATACGGTGAAACAGGGAGTGTGAGAGGGACGGCAACAACAAATATATAATACAAAGCGTTTAGTTATTGGTCATTCCGGCCCCGTCTCACGCCGACGTCACATCAACTACCGACGCTCGAACACCCTAATTTTAATCAATAATCAACAATTATTCGCCCTTCTAACGCTACACGCTTTAATATCGAGTGGAAAAATATTATTTTTTCTGATTATTTTCTCCATCCAAATAAACATAACATCTCCATGCTGGACACACATGGCAAAACAAATTACAAGGCGAGGCGCGTCGTGGAAGAGGCAAGGACTTAAAACTACGCGTCTAAGGCAGCGTCTGTTCGCACGGCCGATGGGTTGATGCTCTTGCTATTTAGATTACAGATAAAATAAAACGGCTGTGTATCTTTTAAGAAAAGGTAAGTACATACATGAAAGAGAAAAGAATTGAAAAAAAATATACTCTTACAATATTATTACAATTTACAATAGCATTATCAGCAAGCGCATCGACACATCCACCGTCGCGAGAATGACATTTACACACTTGTGAAAATAAAAAACAATCGTGCCGTCTCACTCTGCCCTAACGCATTTTACAGTATTGGAGCGAGAGGGCACGATTTTAATTTGGTTCTCTCCTACGATTCACAAGAATCACCTTAGATTAAGGAAATCGGTAATACTATAGTGTATGAATTCCACCAGAGCGTTTATATGATGTATTGAAATGTTTTGGAATGTGTGCACCGCGCACACTATCACATAAGACAGACACACATATAAACTCCTTTGGTGCAACAATCTCGCTATACAAGTAACATCGAGCCGCTTCCACGACGCGGTTTATTGCTAATATACTATATTCGTACGCTTATAAGAACACTTCATAAACAGCATCTCTTTATACACTACACAATTTACACATTTATATGGTTTACAATTTTTACACAGCAATAATAATTGTTTTTGTAGTCTTCATATTATATATAAATCTATAATCCGAATCGCTAAATATTGTCGCATATATAAGCATGTTCATACAGACACCGAATGGTCGTTGGTGCCTCAATACTATAAATTCACAGTATCAGTTACGCCTCCCCGTAATTGAATAATAAAAATTAATATTTAGCAACAAGTGATTCGATATTACACATCTCCGTTAGTCGCGGATTTATATTTCCCTAAATAACCACTAAGAACGCTAACTCAAAACTAGACTATGAAAAAAATAATAACAAAAAAAATTTTTTTTTTTTTCAAAACGGTCACAGTGCATCTCCACAATGAAAAAAGGACGTAATTTCAATAAAATGGGAACAATAAAATCTATAAATGCTGACAATTCTGTCTTTTGTCTGGAATGACACTAAGAAACACTAGCGAAAAATCAACACATTCAAATTTTTTAATAAATACAATTAATTTTCAAGATACCAATACCCCAACTACGGTTAGTAAATTTTAAAGACGAACGTATGGCAAAAATATTGGCGATGTCCCTCACGAATATAAATAAAAGTGTGACGAACGAACCGAACCTCCAAACGACAGGAATTAAACTAAGTGACAGGGCATGCGTTACCACGTATTAAAATTAAAATAAGTGAAAAAAATAGACAAAAAATGGTACGAGAACAGATATAGTATCCGTTGCATGATATTTACATAAATAATGCACATAATTAAATAATAAGACGTAAAAATCTTAAGCATTCATTACGTTATTTCTCTATGGCATTGCAACTTTTGTGACTCGATTGCGGCTACACTACTCCGAACACAATGTTTTCACATATTGCTTTTATAGGAAGACCATTTTGGTATAGTTACAATATTTTAAATTTTACACACGTAATAACAAATTGCAATTAAAATAAAGAAAAATGCTAACACAAACACCAAAAAAAACACAATTGATCACTAATAAAATTAATAATTATAATTTTAGAAAAATATTTTATCATTAAATAAAACATAACAAATTTAAAGCAGTTTTATATCGCATTTAATTATCATGTAAACATTTTACTTTACAATACTGAAGAGTCGTTAGGATAGAAACAAAATTTTACATATTGTCAATTGGATTTACGAATGTATTGTTTGTTTGTCTTATTTAGTACGTATGCGTGTGAAATTTGGTGAGATATCATAATAGTATTATGGTACGATAAGGCAGTGCCGTACCGTACAGTCTCGTGCTGTACGTACGGTACAGTCTCGTGCTGTACGTACGGTACAGTCTCGTGCTGTACGTACGGTACAGTCTCGTGCTGTACGTACGGTACAGCCTCGTGCTGTACGTACGGTACAGTCTCGTGCTGTACGTACGGTACGGTTTCGTACTGTACTGTACGGTACGGTCGCAGTGTGTGACTGTGTAGCCGCGGGAGTGAAACGAGAGCACAGCGACGCGGACGAGTCCAGTAGGGTAGGTTACATGTCCCTGGAAAATAATATTATATTAGTACACATACTTTTATCAAATTTAATATGTATTTTAAAGTTAAAATAATTTTAATATGACCTATTAGAGTATTAAAATTTAAGATTCAGTTGAATACTAACGAGTTACGACATCGATAGTGTTATAATTACTAGATAAAATACAAAAAGGCAAAAATCTACATTTTTGCCTGGGAGCTTATAAGATTTTAAGAACATTAAATATTTTAAAGTTTAAACAGTTTTTTGAATAATTATAAATCATATCCCGATGTACAAGTAACAAAAGCATATTTTTTATAGTTATAGACCGGGAGATACTGACACAAAATTTCGAGTCATTTGTAACAGGATGGCGGTTCTACAGGGGTCTTAGTACGCAATGACAAAAAGAAAAACGATGGTGTGAACGATGGTACAGGTAAATTAGCTTGGAGAAATTTTTGCGTTTGTAGTAGTGTATGGTCAGCAAATAAAATAAAACAACATTTTATTTTTAGTTTTTATTTTATACAGGGTTACTTGTAAAACACCAGCAACCTCGCAGGACAAGATAGCTAACATCATAAATAACAACATTTGTTCTACGACTTTTGGCATAACGCAATAAATTATTTTTAAATGATTTTTTAAACTTTTATTGTACTCTCCTTACATTTGTAAGTCTATGTTCTATTAATTATCGGATGGACGACGCGACGCCCCCTTCCCCCTCTCGTTCGCTTTTTGTTTACGTAATTTTTGGGAGGCGTAGAGTTTATAATATTCAGACGGAAAATTAAATGAATATTTATTTTTGTATGAAAATAAAATCTAACAAATTATCAAAAGTCGAAATGTTGTTACTTATGATGTTAGCTATCTTGTCCTGCGAGGTTGCCGGTGTTTTACAAGTAACCCTGTATATATAAGGGATTTTAAATTAAACTATATGTGTTTCTCCTCTGAAAAAGATGAGACTTTATTTTAATATTTGCACATTTAACATACATATAACTTTTACATTAACAATGTTACTAAAATGAAAAATTTACTAACCTGAAAAAGAAACGACATTTTAAGTTTAATTCTTTAGTTTGAGAAGTCAAAGGCTTGCCTCGACCATGTTTTAACACTGGAGCCATATTGAATTAACAATATAAAGTTACAACACTTACACACAAATTAAACACTAGTTATGGCCCTGCCTTCATACAAAACTGCTGAATACGCCGTTCGCACGGGAATAGAATGTGGATGCGATTTCCCTTATAGCATCCAAGCTTACGTCTTTATAATTATTAAACTGTATAAATTCATTCTTTAACTCCGGTCTGCATCGTGCAGACATGGGTGTAAAAGTCTCATTTTAGCTATTAAATGTAGTTTTTAACCCGTGACACGTTCTACGCACAATATTTGTGTCGTAACGCAAATTGTACTGTAGCGTCCTGCGCACAAACTCTGTGCCTAACGCGGCCCGTGACATTGAAGGTCATCAGTAGAGACTTACAAGTGAATGTTTCCAGTATAAAAAATATTTCTCTATGCCTTAAACATTTATAATTCGAATCGACACGACTCCGAGACAGGCAATAGAGACCAAAACCACAAAATAAAAAAAAAAAGTGAATCATTGATTGAGTTGCGTCATCGGCCATAGTTTGTGACATTTGTCTTGTTCAACGAATATTTGGATTGTGAATTATGCCGAGAGGAATAATTAGATGAGTGATAATTGAGACGTATATTACTGGAAATTGTACGTAGAATACGTTTATGATATTGGTTTTAGGGATATTTGAAGAATACTCAGTGAAAAAGTGTCTCAACTTTTCAGTGCGGAAGACGCAAAATGGCACTTTTTTTCTTGTTTGTGAATAATGGAGATTTGTTATTATTTATAGTGAAATACGTTGTGTTAAATGTGTGAAAACATAAGTGAATGTATTTGGCAATCGTGTAGTGATATGAAAACGTGAATATGATCATTTGATAACTCAGAATTATCATGTAAGTGTTAGTATGTAAGCAATTAAAATTAAAACAAAATTAAATCAATTTCTATAATTATATAGAAAAAATATATCGTCATGATTACATTTTTATGCTATAACTAGTTTCTTCTTCTTTCCAAAAATATATCATACATGGCATATAATTATAGAACAATAGGGTAAATAAAATTTTCAAACTCGGTAGTCATAAAAAAGCTAGATTTCGTGAACTCCCTTGACACTATCGGGATCGGTGCCGGCTGTGCGCCAGACGCGTGATAGGTTAAGTACATCTGAGTTTTCATTTGGGGCCTCCGGCTGCGGGACATGTAATTCACTTCAACAAATATTATAACAATAATAACAAATAATAACAACAATCAACAAATACAAAATTTATCAATTAAACTACGTACATAATAATTATAATTTTTGAATGAAATGTGCTTTATGTTCTAACGCTACCAAACGACTGCACGTGGCACCTGCGGACAGCGTAAACTGGTTTATTCTGGTTTTGTGCGTGTTTCCACTTTCCACTATCAAGTGACGATTTATTTATTTGTTTTGTTTCGTAATTATTATGGTCAAATATTAATTATGAAACAAATTATTATGGACACGATATTTTATTGTTTCACGGTAGTCGCCTTGTCGTTTGCTCAAGGACGTAAAATTGAATGATATATTTTTTTTTATAAAGTCAAAACCATTTTCTTTCAAATAAAAACTTGTTTTTATTGAAAACAAAAGTGTTGCTAGGAATAAGTATAAAGTTAAATAGTAATGTTAGGATATCGAAACATTTTTGTATAGGCCAGAACGATATAGTGGAAACGCGCTCTAAGATCTGAGTAATATACACACCACTACATATGCAAAAATTTCTCCAAGCTAATTTACCTGTACCGGCGGCTTAGTCGCGTGGGCGTTAGTCGAACTCGTCGGAAAAATAGCGAAGTCAAACGATTTGTAACACAAAAATTTTAGAATTTACCGATAGCCCATAAAAAAGAAGTAGGCGGTAGTGTATTGCCATACTTGCGAAAAAAAAAATTTGCAGATTTTCGGCGGTATGGTGACCATTTGGAATCGTCCGAAAAGTATGGCATGGCGATTTTCGTAAATGGCTGCACGACGATGGTTACCTGTGCAAAATTTAGCCTGGTACAAATGGTTGAATTGTTTTTTTTAAATCAACACATTCGCGTCGGTATGGCGGGCTGTAAGTCACACCGGAAAAGTATGGCATGACACTACCGCCTACTTCTTTTTATGGGCTATCGGTAAATTCTAAAATTTTTGTGTTACAAATCGTTTGACTTTCGCTATTTTTACGACGAGTTCGACTAACGCCCACGCGACTAAGCCGCCGGTACCAGTGTTCACACCATCGTTTTTCTTTTTGTCATTGCGTACCCCTGTAGAACCGCCATCTCGTTACAAATGACTCGAAATTTTGTGTCAGTATCTCCCGGTCTATTACGTAGTATCATCTATTATAATTTGGTTTTAAAATGGGAAATATAAACATTCAATTGTATTATTTTAGACTATAAGACTAAAATTATAAGTAGCTATAACGAAAATGCTAAAATGACTGAAGTTCTGGAAATACACATCAAAACACGTTAGCACAACATTGTTATGAAAACAATATTAGCAGAAACATCCTGTTTGACCATTATAATTTATGTGTGTTTTCTTAATAATATTCGAGTGCAATAATAGCAATATAATTTCTACATAATATACATATTAGTCTAATTACCTGAAGCAAATAGAACCTACTATACTTTATTTTATGGGAGAAACAAAGCAATGCATAAAAGCATGTTCATATTAATGTTAACTGCGAAGGGATTGATTCTTATTAGTTCTACAACTTTTTTTTAAAACAACCGCCTGACCGTTCTTTTTTTGCGAATGTATGTATATTATTTGGCTAAACTTCTGCACCGATTTTCATTTTGCTATCACTAACGGAAAGTGCGGTCCTCGAGGAATATTTAGTATATGAATGAATGTTACAATAATGCTATCTTATTATATTTGTAATTGTACCTGTGTGTTCTCCAAATAAATAAATAAATAAATAAATATATTTTTTTAGGTTTCAAGGAAGGTTTAAGTATATAATTTGTAAAATTTAACCTGCGGGTGGAAAGTTATACTAATATTATGATAAAGAAAATGACATGTGTAGTGTATCCATGAAATAGATATACACATTGAATGTAGGAGTAAGCCAGTGCAATTCTACAGTTAGAACAATACAACATGTATATTAAGTTTAAAGCTGCGGGTGGAAGATTAGTAACACTAATATAATAGAATAAACAAAAATGGATACCGTACCTACCTCATCCAGTGGTGCGAGTTGTGTGCGGGCGGCGGCTGGTGGGACTGGGTCGCCACCCTCTGGACCACCTGCACATTGGAAACAAATCAAAATTATAAATTGTAAACATTCATAGTGAATCTAACTTTGGAAAAGTTAAGAAATATTTTAGGTACATACATAATATTAGAATACAGACATTACTAGCATACAGTAACAGCATATTAAATTTACAAGTTCTGGCAACGCCAGAATCTAACATTATCGGCACGGAATAAGTTATTTCAATTATTGCTTGTTGCAGCGTTTACTCTGCTCAGAAATCTTTTCAGCGCATACTTGCTGCACGCCGTTTAGATGTACCAGGCTGTAAGGATTTTTTTTATTAGTAATAGGGAAGCGCTTGACCACAATCTCGCCTGATGTTAAGCTGAGATGTGGTCTAACATGGAACACGTTTCCCTAGAAGGTACCTGCCCCCCTAGACAAGCGGCTTTCTATTAGCGTAACGTCTAATAGAATAGATTATGAATGTATGAGATTGACGTTTGATTACGACGACGACGACGATTGATTACGTCAATCTCATACATTCATAATCTATTCTATTAGACTTTACGCTAATAGAAAGCCGCTTGTCTAGGGGGGCTGTTCACTCTACGCTTGAAGCTAGTGCATCAGTGTACCTGCTGCACGAACGCGCGCGTGAGGTGCGGCGCGCTGCGCTCGGCGAGCTCGAAGGCGCGTCGCAGCTCTTCGATCGCAGACGCGCTGCCCGGCCCGTGCTTGCGGGATAGCTGCAATGGATCACATTATTATTATTTTATTTTATTTATTAAGCTATTGAATCCAGAAATTCCGTAACGAAAAAAACCCACTCTCCCCACAGGGACGGACACGGAGGTGTGGCTTGAAGGCATAGCATGCAATAGCTTTACCGCAGCAGTGCCCGAGTGCCACACGTTGTTTATTGACGTGACAACGTATTATAATTCGATAGAGCCGGCTGCACGCATGAAAAAACATGACTCGACCGACTTTACACCCAATTTTTTTTTAGTAATCCAACAGCTTTACATGTAATAAGATTTCACTGTTTTATTGTTTAATTGTACAAATTGCCAATAAGGCCATTATTATTCAAACTTTTCTTTCTTAAAATCGTTCTCCTGACAGTAAAGAACACATAAATAAAGGATTATCGAAATTATTTTTATATGCAGAGTAGTTTCTGTTTTAACAATGTTCCATATAGAAGCAAAACTTCACATCCCAAACGTGAAATATCGTAGATCTCGCACAAGTAGTACTTGCACTATTGCATTCGAGACAGGGAATTTATGCAGAGAGTACATAAATAGCAAATTTTATCCGACTCGAAGGACCAATATATACGATTTTACGGTGACTGTGCAAGAATTATACTATCGTCTTTAAATTATTAAAATGTAGTATCATATAATAAAATTAATATTTTTTTTTATACTTAATATTGTCATTAAGTATGACTATATATATGATAAAGAATAAAAGAGAAAAATGTTAATACCTCATTGAGTAACGGGTAAATAAGTTGCTGTAGATAGGCGTGCCGTCGCACTTTGTTCTCTTCGTTATTTGATCCTCTGTGGTCCAACGGTGACGCCTGGAAACAATGGCAATAATATGGTGAGCAATTAATTCTTTTTAAGTGCTTATTACAGCGCATATGACTGTAACTTTAATAAACACAAAAATATAACTAAACGATTGGTATTTCAAATCTATATTGATATCATTTTTATTAGCAAAAAGTTATTATTAACTAAAATCACACACATCTACAGTCACATTTATAATATGGACCCACAGAACAGTAAAGTAGATAGAAGTGGGATGTGGGCGTGGCCCACGTGTCAATGATAAGTTTAGATCACCTTACTTGCTCTCAGTTGTGCGCAGAAAAATATTCGAGTCGGTTGTCAGCTGTCAAACCTTTTTTCCATATTTATTCATTAATAAGGACGTGTTGTTCGGTATAAAGAGTGCAAAAATGATAGCAGACGAAATAATATCAGCAATGAAGGCATTTCATACTGTCGGTAAGTCTTATTTTAATTTATTTTAATTATATTTTATGTTATAACTTCGCTTGTCGTAATTTGTCAAAATTGTATACAAATATCTAGTCAAAATGAACCTTAATCCATAAGAAATTAGTACTATTATAGATTGAACAGCAAACAAGACTTTCTGGAATATTATTGCAATAAACAAACGAATTTCGCTTTAGTGATGCTTGTGGTGCATATCGACAGTATCGATACTTTAGAAAAGACAAACATTATAAATATTAAATTTTATTTTATTTTTCCTTAGCTTTCATTTGTCTAATTTATTTATAGATTTCCCAAAGAGGCTAATTTAAAAGAGAAATGGATAAATGCAACGTGACGAGTTAACTGGATGCCGAACAGTACTAAGCGGTCTAACAAAGGCCACCGATACATCAAACCTACAGCAGTTCCAAGATTTAAAATAATGCATATTTTCTGTTTGTATTTTGTAAATATAGATTTATACTATTCTATTCCGTTTTTTATTTAATAATAATAATATAAAAAGACGTACTTAGTAGTAATAAACATACTCCAAAATGTGACGCATTATACTATACTCATATAAAAGAAAGAAAAAAAAATACACAAAAAATATTTATTTGTGAATTATCGATAACAAGGCTGACATCCCTCAGAGCATAGCATCAGATAAATATCAAGTTAATGTCATTAATGTTGAGTTACACAAATTTCAACCTTATCTCTATGTGTTGCGTTTCAAATTTATATCTATCGAAAACTAACGCCCTCTGTTGTGGAGTAGCTGAATGTTTTCGAATTTGGAATTTCTGTGCAATGAGAAACAAAACAGCTAATATACCTAGGGATGTTATACTAAAATAAACCGTAACATGGTGCGTTAGGGTACATATTGAAATGCTGAATTTATAACCTAAGTCAGTTTTTACTCAAATTAAGCTGTCCAATCAAAGGCATAGTTTACTTGTAGTGTACTGTATAACTATCGGTTTAAATGTGTGGGTTTGGCGACACTGGTTTTCATACTAATTAGACATTACAGCACTTCTATATGTTTTTACTGTTCTGTGTATGGACCAATCAACAAATATCAAAAAATGTTCTCTTTTTTTAATCATTCCAAATTCAAACGAAACACATAAACCAGTCGAAAGTTAAACGTTCCAGTTTCAAATTTTAAAAAATATTCCAAATCCAAACTCACTGGCTTATTATAAACGCCACTATCCCTATTGGCCGCGTGTTCCCGTTCGGTGCGCTCCTTCCTCTCCTCGCGCTCCCTATCTCTGTCCCTTTCCCTCTCCCGCTCGCGGTCGCGCTCTCTGTCTCGCTCCTTCGTGCTTCTCTGTTCGACGGGAGTGGATAAGATTGGCGACTGTCGAGACTGGAATAGAATTAGTAATTTGTTTAGTATTTTAAATACATTTATTGATATGTGGCGATATACAGATGTACAAATATTTTTTTATGAAATAAAGATTACATGTAACGAAATATGTACTGGAAAAATGCATGTGATTAAATTAATAAGAGTTGGACCAAACAATAAGTTGAGGTGCAGCACCCGCAATGATTAAAGTGATTAAACCATACCAAAAACAAATGAAAATAAGCTAGCATGTGTCTTTGCTATGCATAAACAACGTTACAATACATTTACTCCTCTCTGGTTGAAACGCAGCGCATCGTGTGATATGTCACAAGTATGATGTTAGACAACGCAGTGACATCGCTCTAGCACTGCACCTTCGCTACGTGTGTTCTAGCACTTTATTATCACTTTATGAATTAAGGGAGCAGGACCGGTGAGAAATATTTTACACGTTTATAAAACTAAGTGTTCTCTGCATATTTATCGAGGTTCCAAATTCAACTGCAGCTTGTGCTTCGGCTATATGATGTATATACATACGGGCTGCTTGTCCTGCGTGTTGTTGTTGAGCGGGCGGTCGGCGGGCGGCTCGTCGCGGAGCAGCGCGCCGTTCTGCTTCGGCGCCGCGCCCGTTGGGGACGTTGGGGACGCGGGACCTGGAATACACATACATATTTTAATTAAAACTTACATGCTATTAAAACTCTATATCAAATTCTAATCTTCACTAATAATATTATAAAGCTTAAGAGTTTGTTTGTTTGTTTGAACGCGCTAATCTCGGAAACTACTGGTCCGATTTGAAAAATTCTATGTTAGATAGCCCATTTATCGAGGAAGGCTATAAGGCTATATATATATTTCATCATGCTAAGACCAACAGGAGCGAAGCAATGCGGGTGAAACCGCGGAGCCCAGCTAGTTGTAAATAAAATCCCCGTTGTCATCAGTCACATCTATTCAAATCCCCACATCTAGCTCTCACAGTGAGCATTGATTGTCCCTGAATCGGGACCAAAATCATTACCAAGGAGAAGGAACTCAACAAATCTCATAACTCACACGGGTAAAACAAAAGAAACAACAAAGATAACTCACGCGGGTCATCATGCACGCGTCTCTTTTCATCGTCGTGTACGCGCCGCTTCTCGTCGTCGTGTACGTGCGAGTTTGCGTGCGAGTGCGAGTTGGCGTGCGAGTTGGCGTGCGAGTGCGCGTGCGAGTGTAACGCTCGCGCTCCGCCCGCTCCTCGCACTGTCATTATCCACGGCTCATCCGCTTCGCTGTCGCCGCGGCTCATGTCTTCGCTGTAATGTGCAAATTCAAGTTTAATATATCACATAAACTAATTTTACTATTGCATAGCTTCTATCGCGGGCCTTGAGCGCGGGGACCGAATCCAGAAATTCCGTAACGAAAAAAACTCACGCTCCCCACTCCGACGGGCACGGAGGTGTGGCTTGAAGGCATGCTATGCAATAGCTTTACCGCGGCAGTCCCCGAGTGCCACACGTCTTTTTTTTTATTTAATTTAGAGACGCTTTTAAAAGTTTAAAAAAAAGGATAATTGGGCAGTGGTAAATCATTTCGATCGACGTACTTATCATTTCTATAATTGACAGTTTTATTAAGAAGCTAGAGAGAAGAAGACATACATACGATAAACTCTCTTCATGGTTACACAAATAAACAAAAATCCTTTCAAATACTATAATAGTAAAGATAAATATTGCCACGTTAATTTAAAAGTGAATACATAAACCAGAACATTTACTTCGAAATATATAACAAGGTTTATTATAAAGAATATGTAGCAATGCAGTACTCACGAGTCAGAGTTCTCAGATTCCGTTTCGCTCTCCTCGCTCCTCTGCGACTTCCATTTCTTATACCTATCTATAAGATCCATTAGATACGAATTCTTTTTCGCCTTTCTGATGAATTGAAATTTTAGCAGCTCCTTTGCTGTCGGCCTCTGAAATATTACAAATAGTTTTTTAATATTGTTTTATTTTTAATAATTTTTATATGAAAACTATATTGAGATGTTAATTGCATTCATCTATACATATATGCGATAACATATAAAGCATAAGTATACATTTAATAACAAAGGAAACTAAGAAAATGTCACAGAAAATATAAATCTCAGATAACCCAAAAGAAAAATTCCAGCAATCATTTCACGCCAAAAAACACCATAAAATGAACTACCACTAGACCGCTATATCCCCTCGAGGCCAAACGGAATGGACTACATACATTTTCCGGGTCCTTATTGAGGCACGCCTCGACGAACTCTTTAAACGGCTTCGAGTAACTGCCGGTCAGTTGCGGGGGGTTGTTCTTCGGTATGAGGAACAGCACTCTCATGGGGTGCAGCTCCGAGTTGGGCGGTTCACCTTTGGCCAGTTCTATGGCGGTGATGCCCAGGGACCAGATGTCCGCTTTGCTGTCGTAACACGACTGTTTGATCACTTCTGGCGCCATCCAGAACGGCGTGCCGACGAATGTGTTTCGTTTGCTTGTCGTGTTTGTTAATTGGCCTGCTACACCTGAAATTGTAATAAAAGGATATTAATTATTTAACCGACTTTTTTAAATAAGTAGGAGGTTCTCAATTATATCGGCCGGTATATCTACAAAATGCGGTTGTGAGCGTATGAGCTAAATTCGTATTACGTTCGTAAATAATAGTTATTAATCAATGCAGAATAAGCACATTTCCATAGATATACTATAATAATAACATTATAATATAACATCAAATTCAATTACTACAAATTGTGAAACAACAGCGCTCAAGTTTTGATTTCTTTACGTTAGTTTCAGTTGAAACTTGAAATTTTAGCGCAAATGCCTCGGGCGAGGACCTATCATCGAGTTTGATTAACTTTATGTACTAAGTAAATATTATATTAATAATATAACAGTTTCTAAGAGGGACCTTGCTACCTGGTATGACATTAAATTCATCGAGATAATCAACCCTAACAAGAAGAGCATACGGCAAAAAGCTTATTACCCCAACAACGATAACTAAAGAGTCAAAAGCCTTTATGCAAAATAAGCTCATTTTATAATCAAGCGCCGTCCAACTTTAAGAATAACCAATATCACAGAATCATAGGCTTGCAAGTTTTACAATAGATTTAAAACGAGATAACAGCAACTTTCAAACACGTCCGATGAACAGCCCAAAGGCAATTGCCGTCTAACTTTTATTTCCTCAGACATAATAAAATAAGTTCAAGCGGTGCCAGCGCTTTACAACTTGCAAATAGCACGCTACATACAAGGGTGATGTATTGTGTACATGTCGTCGTCATCTGGTTGAATCTGCTATTTGATTGAATGACTAGCGCGTTTATTGAATGACGACATTCAATTGAATGGCTAGGCCGAACGTTTATTTTAAAAGCGTCACTCAACGTCTAAATATTTATCGTATTGTTACATAGCCACAGTCATGTTACATGTACAACTTGACGAGTTGTATTTTAGTCATTCAATCAAATAGCAGATTCAACCGGATGCCTGCGACATATACCATCATATACATTATACAGTCGGTCCCCGAATGGCGCTAATATTGAATGTTGGCTGTCAGCCAGTGCGGGTCCAATTGAAGGGTAACGCAGTGGGTGTTGAGGCCTCTATCAACAGTACACCAGCATTGAAGTATTCGTCAACAAAATTAACGGTTCCGACGTCTGTGTACATACACGGGATACGTAAGTACATATTAAGATACATTCCGAGTAGATTAAACACACTTTCGGGCCATTGGATTAGTTCAGTATCTTTGTCGCGTTAGAAATAATCACTACCGATTATGAAAAAGCAATTTAATGTAAACGATGTCTTATTAATTATTATTAATCGTAATTACATTGAAAACATTAGCTTTTTATGTTTTTAACGCTATTAATCTAACATACACAAACTTTAAAATGTCGTCTTACACCAATCTACCAAGGAAGGACATAATTCTTTAACTTAAGGGGGCGCATAAAGCAAAATAACCAATCTTCTATTAGATGATACGTGTAATATGCAAGACCAAATCTAAAAAATAAAATATATATCAAACTAGATGATATGTTCAACGATTCTGTTTAATCAAAAACATAAAATATTAAAATTTACTCGATAAAAAAAATCACCAAGTTAGCTCTAATTTTCACACTTTTACGTTTTCTACTTGACATGGTAATACTTATTATGATTTTTTTTTCATAAACAATTATATTAAAACATTTGCAAGATATTTGTCAGAGCATTTTGTGTAATTACTTTTAGTTTTGGTTTTATCTGCGATAAACCACTTTTATCGTGACAAAATCAAACGTTTATCTCGAGAAAAAAAGAGCGCCAAAAGTGGTTTATCGCAGATAAAACCAAAACTAAAAGTAATTACACAAAATGCTCTGACAAATATCTTGCAAATGTTTTAATATAATTGTTTATGAAAAAAAAATCATAATAAGTATTACCATGTCAAGTAGAAAACGTTAAAGTGTGAAAATTAGAGCTAACTTGGTGATTTTTTTTTATCGAGTAAATTTTAATATTTTATGTTTTTGATTAAACAGAATCGTTGAACATATCATCTTGTTTGATATATATTTTATTTTTTAGATTTGGTCTTGCATATTACACGTATCATCTAATAGAAGATTGGTTATTTTGCTTTATGCGCCCCCTTAAACTATTCATTGTATTTAAAATAAATAGATTTCGTGATCAATCTTCGCGCACCGCTGATTTCATCCCGGAAGAGGTGCAGCGATCCGTCTTTTAGCTGGTGACGTTAGTCGATCATGATTTATGGACTTCGAATGGTTACTATCTACTTTAGATTCGTTTTTAATACTTTTCTAGCATAGGCAGCATCTTTAATATATATCATTTTTAGAAAAATGTAATCGACCCTGAGTCGACCCTACACAACGCACACAGTACGCTTAAAATTTGAAAAATAATTTGTTCTATGTTTGGTTGGTTGAACGACCTAAACTTAGGCACTGTGATGTACAGGGAACACGTATTAATAACTCCAAGTCAAGCAGACAACTGTTTATTGTTAATTATCTTAGAACTACCTTCACATGTACATATCATTATACCACATCTTCCCCTTTTAACAATTTTGCCTTACTACGAGTAATAATAGGAAGTGAATAAGAAGTTGACAATAAGTGTCGGCGATTACGGCGATATAAACCTTTTTTGTTTTTTATTATTTGACCGAGGAGTGTTCGCATGACCGATTACAGTACCAGAAATTCGTTTATTATTATTTTCTAACATTATCACGTTATCGCCAACACTTAATTCTGACAAAGGCTTAGAATGCTTATCATAATATTTTTTATATTTTATTTGCTTATCTATTAATTTTTTATGATGAAACTCATGATTGTTTACATAACTGGGCTTAAGTAAATCTGGGTGAACAGGTAATCGACAATTCAATCGACGACTGAACATTAACTGTGCAGGAGAATCCAAATTTTCGCGTGGTGTATTCCTTAAACTTAATAAATTTAAATAAAAATCGGTATTGCTATCTATTGATTTTTTAAGTAATATTTTAATAGTTTGAACTGCCCTCTCGCTTTTTCCATTGGATTGTGCGTAATATGGCGATGAAGTTACATGATTAAATCCCCATTCTTGTGCAAAACTTTTAAAAACCCGACAAGAGTATTGAGGCCCATTATCACTTATAACTGTTTCTGGAATACCATAACGCGCGAAATTATCTTTTAAAATGTTAATAATAGAATTAGCGGACGTATCTTTTAACAATCCCACCTCGATAAATCCTGAATAATAATCAACAAGAATTAAGTAACTTTTTTTTCGATATTCAAATATATCCGTACCAACTTTGTTCCAAGGAACGCTTGGAATTAGAATAGGAATCATCGGTTCTTTACTTGGCTTATTTAGATTCTCCTGACATACTTTACATCGCTTAACAAATAATTCTATATCTTTAGAAATACCAGGCCAGAACAACACCTCACGCGCACGTCTCTTACTGTGGTCGATACCGGGATGACCGTCATGAATAATACACAACATTTCGTGTCTTAGTGATTTAGGAATTAAAATTTGTTTATTTTTAAATATCACTCCATCAACCGAATACAGTTCATCTCTCATAGACCAAAAATAGCTTAAATCACAATCTAAATTATACTTATGATCGGGCCATCCCTCAAATATACATTTTAACAATCTATTTAACAATTCATCTTTAGCTGTTTCCTGTTTAATAAGCGTCAACTTACTTTGAGAAATAGGTATATTATTAACAACCATTTTAAGTTGATTCAACACTGCCGTACATATGTTTTCATCATATAAATCCGGAAGAGGCGCGCGTGACAATGTATCGGGAATGTACATATATTTTCCTGGTTTATACGTAACTACTAAATCGTAACCCTGTATTTTTAACATCATACGTTGTAAGCGTGCTGGGATTGAATTAAGTGATTTTTTAAAAATACTTTCGAGAGGCTTATGGTCGGTTTCAAATAAAATGCGTTTTTTACCGTAAATATATTGATGAAACTTCTCACAAGCAAAAACGATAGCTAACATTTCTTTCTCGATTTGAGCATATCTAGTTTGAGTATCGGTGAGCGTGCGCGACGCGTACTCGACGGGGCGGCCGCGCTGCAGCAGCACGGCGCCCAGCGCCACGCTGCTCGCGTCCACCGACACCACTACGTCACTGCCTACGTCAAACAACGCCAACACGGGAGCCGAGCTAATTATTTTTTTTAAATCGTTGAAACTTTTTTTATGACCGTCTTCCCAACACCACGACACATCTTTCTTTAATAATCTGGTTAACGGAAAGATATGCTCCGAATAATTTGGAATAAATTTAGATAAAAAATTAGTCGTTCCTAAAAACCTTTCTAGACCTTTTCTGTCCTTAGGCTCAGGCATCTCGACGATTGCTCTCACCTTCTCAGTATCAACTTTCATCCCGTCTTTATTAAAAATATAACCCAAATATTTAACCTCATTTACGCAAATTCGACACTTATCTTTATTAAATTTTAAATTAATTTCTCTAGCTCTCTTAAATAATGCATTCAACCTTATATCGTGTTCTTGCTTAGTAGATCCCCAGCAGATTATATCATCAATAAATGAATCGATACCGTCGAGACCTTCAAATAATTGTTTTATTTTTGCATGAAAAATTTCAGGTGCGCAGTTCAAGCCAAAAGGCAATCTTAAATATTGATACCGTCCAAACGGTGTATTAAATGTACACAAATCAGCACTTTCACTATCTAATTTTATTGACCAAAATCCAGAATTGGCGTCGAGAACTGAAAAGAATTTCGCGCCATTCATTTTAGAAGCTAATTCGTTTATGGTTGGCAACTGAAAGTGTGATCTTTTTATTGCTTTGTTAAGAGGCCGCGGGTCTAAACACACACGTAAATTACCGTTTTTCTTAGCCACAACAACTAACGCATTAACCCAAGGAGTGGGATGTGACACTTTTCTTATCACGCCTAATTGTAACATTCTATCTAACTCACCCTGTAACTTATCACGCAAACCTAAAGGCACCTTGCGTGGCGCACAAATAACCGGTGCTATGCTATTGTCAACAACAATATGATATTCACCCGGTAAACATCCCAATCCGCTAAATAAATCTTCATTACCCGATATATGTAAAGAATGAATTCTTTTAATTAATCCTAACATTAAACACGCCTGCAATCCCAACACGCTTTGACAATCAATATCAGCGATTGCAAATTTTAATTCATATTGAATATTTTTATGCCACCATTTTAAATAACAAGTTCCCTGAATGGGAATACAATCACCGCTATACGATTGAAGTTTAATATTTTTGTTAATAGTTAAAATATTAGACTTATAGCCTAATTGTAAGAATCGTTTATACGACAAAACATTTATATCGGCCCCAGAATCCAATTTAAATTTCTCAGGGCCGTACTCGCCTATAAGAATCTCAAACCAGTCATTCGACAAACCATTGATTTCACAAACATTATTAAGAACGGATATAAAAAATGACTCACAGTTTTCGTCCACGTTATTTTCTAGCACACTAATATCGTGTAACTTTTTAACACTTTTTTTTACTTTGCACATTCTAGCAAAATGACCATAATTTTCACACACAAAACACTGCACCGAAATAGCCGGACACTTAGTAGAATAACCGCATTGCCCCCCACATCTGGGGCAGAAGCCCGTCGCCGAGGTGGAAGCGCGATGCTCGTCGGGGCGGTCGCGGGGCGCGCGCGTCACGCCGCGCCACGCTCGGCCGCCGCGCCCACGCCCACGCCACGCCGCGGCCGCTCCATCGCCTTTGCTTCCGACGCCGACAATGTCCACATGGCTAACGTTTCCATCCGAGCCACGCGTATCCAACAACCGACCGCTGTCGTGAGACAACTCGTCGACTTGACAAATTTTTATCGATTTTTCTAAAGATAAATCATCCGTTCTCAATAGACGATCACGAACCATAGCATTATTAATACCACACACGATCCGATCGCGTATCAGTTCTTCCTCCAATGCTTTAAACTCGCAGGTCTTGCTCAATAATCTTAGCGCAGTTACATATTGATTTATAGATTCACCGACTTCTTGATTGCGCATAAAAAAGTTATATCTCGCTAATGTTAAGTTTGGCTTCGCACCAAAATACTCATCAAACTTTTTTATTAACAGGTTCACATTATCTTTGTCTTTTTCTTGATCGAAATGAAATGTTTCAAATAAATCGAAGCCCTCCGGCCCGATAAGATTTACAAGTAGACTTGCTTGCACCGCACTATCTTCTTTGTGCACGCCGGACGCCTTTAAAAACAGATTAAATTGTGTCCGCCATTTTTTCCACGCGTCAGCCCGGCTGACGGAGTTGCCTTCTAATACCAATTCGGATGGTGGCCGTGCGTGTTCCATGATTTTAATATTATATTGCAATTCCAAATAAATACTTTAAACGAATAAGTAATCGAATCACTTCTATATTCGCAATAAGTAATAACAACACCGCTGTCACCATGTGATGTACAGGGAACACGTATTAATAACTCCAAGTCAAGCAGACAACTGTTTATTGTTAATTATCTTAGAACTACCTTCACATGTACATATCATTATACCACAGGCACTATGGGTCCGATTTGAAAATTTATTTCAGTGATAGCTTAATTATCGTGGAAGGCATATATATAGGCCTATTAAGGCATATATCATCATACTGAGACCAAAAGGAACGGAGCAACGTGGGTATATAGACATAAGTAAGATACCTATAAGCGAAAATTAATAAATAATAAAAGCATACATGAAAAGCTATATTAAATATAACTTTTATGCTAAAATATAATTTAATTGCCTGACGTATAATCAACAAAGACGCCGGAAGAATAGAGCTATAAATCTATAATTATATCGGAAAAATAACTTTCAGCTGTATATAATAAACTGGCAGATTTATTGATATTTAAAACTATCGTTAGAATATTTTGCGATGAAATATTTTAATGAACATGATATTATGAATAGTAACGCAAATTATACATTCTTCAGGGACTCAATTAATTAATTACCTACGTTATTTATCAATTTATCATAAAGGTCTGTTTAGTTTTAATTTATAGATAAGAATTACAATTAACGTATATTCTGATTTCGTGTATGACGATTGTATAACGATTTTTATTTACAAATAACACATTTTTTCTTTTTAAACAATCACATGTTTTTGTTTTCTTTTTATTTTAATCGCTCTTTAAACGCACACTGGACCAATGGTAACCGATCGTGATTATTCTATGGCTAATTCCATTCATAATATATTGTTAGACGAAAACAAACAAACCCATGTTTATTATTTCAATGATAGTAATATAAATAAACCAAGAAAAGTCGAGTCGAAATACATTTGCAATAATTTATATTTCCAACATCTGCTGATCAATAATATCCAGCACGTACTCAACGGAATCTCGATGTAATACCGATATTATATCCGCTTAATAACTTTGAAAGAAATCTACTTTCCAACTATCTTTGTCGGGAATCTTTCTTACATAATGGGAAAATTCTCATATCAGCTGACGAAAAAAGGATTTTCGATACATATATAAATTAAAGGTACTTGGGTTACCTAAACTAAAGGTATATTATGGGCTACTTTAACATAATATGTAATTGCATTAAAATTTATCACAAAATAAAACTATTAGGTACTATGGCTATAACAATTATCGCTAGACCCAGATAATTTGTCCATTTAGAACACTACCTCGCGTACAAAGCACTCCCTAATCCGTAAGAAACAAGCCTAACATTCAAAAATTGCTTACCAAAATCCGCCAATTTGACATCTCCCATTTCGCTGAGCAACACGTTCGCCGCCTTTATATCTCGATGCAGCTTCCTCTCCGAGTGCAGATAGTCGAGACCACGTAGAACTTCGCGCAGTATGACAGCTATGTGCATCTCTTCGAAGCTGCCGGCCTTCATCAGGTCTAAGGCAGACCCGCCGCCGAGGTACTCCATTATGATCCATAGTTTTGTTCCCTGGAAGGAGTAACATAGAATTTAGTAAGCTAGTCGATAGTAGGTTTTGTAGAGAATATTAGCTATAGGGAGTTATTAAATTATCTGCATCTTGAAGTGCAATAAAGATTGGTCTTTTATTGCTTCACGAACTAAACTTCTTATTATTTTTATGCCAAAAATTTCATAAGTCCAAAAATATACAAATAAAATGTTTGTACACGCATTACAGTCAAGATACGAATGTAGAAATTTTAATCAATTCTATAAATTCCGTAACATCGATTCACATACGTTCCCTGCATCCGAGTGCACTCCACAATTACCTACAGAGCGATCGATCAGAACACATCTCAAAAGTCACTCAATTAACGAACTGTTACCGTACGTACAGAGGAACAAGATCGACTCGAGCGTAATGAAGATTAACGATCACGTCACACTGGTCCACCGTGTTCTGGCCACTGCTAAGTAATCATGAGATTGATTTTAATTCATCTTCATGATGGCGATAGAGATTAACATCATTGCGGCTGCCAGTTTTATATGTAAAGATAGATAGATACCTGAGCAAATTATGTATGCCTATTGCTTAGTAATTGCTAACGGTCTTTAAGGAACGTTAGAATCGAATGATGTTGTCGTTTTACAAGCTTGTTCAAAGGCTCGTTGTCTAACATTCTCCATCTATATGTGTAGAAGTTATTAATCATCAAAACCACATCTTTAACCATTGCATTAACTTTTTTTGTCTATGAATATTAGATTAACGTTTTAATTTTAACTGCAAATTAAAACTCAAAAACATAATTAACAATTAGGAAGTTCACACCAAATACGTAGTCCTCATTACGCGCTACGCTACATTATACCTCCAAAGTTTGGACGCATATTTAACAATAAAACCGTCGGCACCGTGGGGAGTGCTCAAAATATGGTTATGATAGTCTCGGGTTATATTTTACTGGCATCCGCACATGTGAATGTTATACGGAAGAGGACAATAGCAGGAAAAGCGGTGGCGCACGGTTCCGGTGCAGTTAACGCCCCATCGGCTATCATGACAGGGTCTGCTCTATATAATATGCGAACGAGCTAACTGTACTTTGAAACCTTCCTTAGAACGTTATGGTAGTAATTTAGAATGCAATGTTGCAGCAAACTGCATACAAACATGAAACATAACGAACAGAAAATTGATCATTAACTTATGATAAAATGTTTAAAGATACATTTATCATAAAGTAAAATATAACATGTGTTAAATATTACATGGCAGAGATTGCTGTGTAGCAATAAGGCCGCCTATTGTGCAAAATTGTTGTAACTTACTAGATTGTACTAAATTTTCTATATTGTTTTGTACAATAAAGTGTTATAAACAAATAAATAAACATGTGTTAAATATAACATACGTTTATAAAATTACATTTAAATATAATAAATTATAAAACACTTTATCCTTTCCGTAGAGAATCATACCCACTTTCCTATAATTCCACAGAGACAACATATTTTTTCAGACCGAATACTAGATACAAAGGAAAAATTCAGAATAGCATTTACATAATATGAAGTATGACGAGCTCGTCAATCGCGAAACATGTTCCGTCACAAAGGACGACACAAATCCAAAATAATATACATAATGCCGGTTTGTTACATTCCTATTTACATAACACGAGGGACCGGTGTGTTTAATTATTAAACCCGTACCAAAAATTTGCAAAAACTTTTTGGGTCTGTTTATTTTTGGCAGCCCTAAATCGGAAGTTGTAACCGCATGCAATATTTTATATACAGTATTACGTATCCCAGGTACATTTTATATGAACCCAAATTGCGTTTCGTTTACATATATATTGAACAAAAACAAATATTCTCTATTTCATATGAAGATACCGCGCACAAAGCAAAATGTTGGTAAACAATATGACAGAGACTATTTACTCACACGACATACGAACACCGTTCTTATTTGACGAAAAAAATTCGACAGAGATCCTTAACCGCGCGGCAAAAGGTATCAACACAAAACACCTGAAGATAATGCCGTGTAAATACAACATTTATACAGCGTTGTAGCTATCTCGTCTGGCAAACACGCTTTAACGAATGTTAAATAAAATGAGAAGAACAAACGTAATATTCTTCCCGTCAGATTACGCGGCGTAGCGCCTCAAAGTAAACTCGGCATTTACTCAGTCGCAGGCTGGCAATCGACGCTCTCTTGTTTTAACGTTTGCGAACGTTTCATATTAAAAGTGAGCCCGAATTAAATTAACTTCATGTTAAAAAAAGTACGAAGACCGACTACGGCACTTGTATGAATACATACTGCGTCATTTACATACGTACGTAAATAGCGAAGACATACAAAGCTTTCGTTTCTTACGCGTTGATAATAAATAATAATTAATAATTCATTTTTGTTTGGTTACTATCATGTAGAACTATCCATTCAACATTTGATATAGTATTTACTATTTATTAAAATTTAAAATATTAGGCAAAATCTTGAAAACCCTTCAAAATTTATTAGTTAACGTGTCGTGTGGTGGATTTTCTTCAATGTAGAGTATGTGAACGTGAAGCCCTTTGTCCTGGAACAACCTCACTTGACCCCTCGCGAGCGAACTTAGATTAAAAAAAAGTGTAGGTATAACTTCAAAAGGAGGCAGGTAAATCTCTTTGTAGTCGCGAAATCTTAATCAAACACTCCACTACTACGTTACTTTGCCGTTATTTTATTTTTTGAAGCAATACGCGAAAGCTCTCTGTAGAACTTTCAATATGTATATGTAGTTTTGTAAAGGTGTATTAAAGCTACGTTTGTTAGAGTAAAACGAGGCAACAACCTGACTGTTTAAACAAAACACAACGAACGACGACTAATATTTTAATAAAAATAAATACTTACGTAATTATAGTCATAAGATAATTAAGAATAGGAATAATATTAATCTTATTTAATAACTCGATATTATTCAATCAATACTGGAAACACTAACGCATTTTAAAGCGTAAATAGATTAAAATGAAAGACTATTTGCCTATAATCGGATTTAACGCATTGGTAAGCACGAGCCATTTTAAAATATATATATGTTTGCAGTATTTCTAGATTTTCTCGGCTTCAAACCTATTATGCTATTTATATTAAAAGTTTTCCCATGAAATAAGCTTAAGAAATGCACATTCAGTCTTTTGCTGTATACAGTTTCTGCAAAACGTGCAATTTAAAGTGGGCCTGTATATAATTGCGTATTATTTTAAATGTGAACATTAAGCATACGTTATAAATACACGTGAACAGTTTCATATTTCAATTACCAATGCACACTACTTTTTTCCAATTTTTAAAACTACTCCGTTAAGTAAATAACCATAAATTAATCCATCCCATAGGTATCCGTTACCATGGCAACACGGAGCGTCGGTCAAAGACCTCTCCGTCGCGACATCCAAAGTAAAACAAGAATGCAGAACTATCAATTCTAGAGATATTTAAACAGGGGTGTATTTACAAAGGCAATGTATTGTGCATACTATTTGTGTATTAATTGGGGATGATCTCAAACTCGCATGATGAAAAGCGAACTCCAAACTCGTTAATTCATTATTAGTCCGTTTTCTTATGGGAAAAGGTATACATTTTTGAGTAAAGCAATGAAATTTGGTTCGAATGTTGTACTCGTCCACCTAAGCCCAAATCGCCTGGTAGCCAGTGTCTACTCCCCTGCAGAATGGAGGGAGGGGGGGTTATAGAACAGAGCGCCCGGCGCTCGGAAAAAAAACTCTGGCGGATTCATTTGGCCCTTTGAGTCGAGTTTGGTGTCGTTATCAGGTAACTAGATGATGCCCGATTCATTCCCCATACCAGTTTTTTAGGGTTCCGTAGCAAAATATGTCACAATCTTTAAAATAATAAACTTTTGGCAGTGGCAAAATCCAAACAAACCAGTATATTTTTATATTTTTGTATCAAACTTGGTTTATAAAAAAATACTGACTGAAAGGCCATTTCATGCAGATTATAAAAACATTAACATGTAACATATATCTTACCATTTTCAATGTGAAATAAATTATAGAAAGTACAGGAACGTTCGTCAGCGCAGCGTAGGGGACGGCTAATAGACCCGAAAAATAAGCAATAACATAAAACAAAAACCAGTCAAGTGCGAGTCTGACTCGCCCATCGAGTGTTTCGTACTTATTTGTCCTATACCATGTTATCTTATCTGGTAGGACCCGGTTAACTGATACAGACACACTTTCGTCTTTATAATATTAGTGTGATTTTTAATCATCTTTAAATTATAAATGAAGTCAGGTAACATTGTTAAAAATAAAGATAGATAATAATAGAACGTTTTTGTATTAATAATAATAACAACCACCTCCACAATTACATAATTCGGTACATTTGAGCTGGCGTATAAAACACTTCAATCTGGAATTGCAAGATTTCACGCACCGACATCTTATCAATTCAAAGCTTCTCTTTTCTTTTTATTTCAGATGGGCAAGGAATATTTTTATTTTTTTAGGTCCCTTAATGTATTATACAGCCTGTAAAACTGCCCTTAAGGTGTGTTGTTTAAGGGCAGCTTCTGTGGGAGGCAAATTTTCGATTTGCCTGCATCGTTTGCCTGTCCGTTTTTAAATTTGTTTGAGACCCTCAGTTACTGTCACAGCGGGGTACAATGTGAAAAACAAACATATAAAAAAATATAAGTTCTGGATAAGAGTATCCTTAAAATATCGTCACCGTCCTTACCTATCATGCATTGTAATCACAAACTTTTCAATTTCACTGTCTGCATATTTGCCACTGTAAAGTGCTTCAAATCCTCGTGTGACATTCGGATATGCCTTCCATACCTCAAATGCAGGTGTACCTATAGTTCTTTTAGACCTTCTAGCTTTGGAACACACGATATAGCTATACTAGCCAAAATAATGTTAAAAACAGTCGACAGATATGGCTAGTACAGAATATCATGTATTCCAAGCGACGGTGACGATATTTTAATGATACTCTTATCCAGAACTTATATTTTTTTATAATTATTATAAGTACATGTTTGTTTTTCACATTGTACCCCGCTGTGACAGTAAATGAGGGTCGCAAACAAATTTTTAACAAAAACGGACAGGTAAATCGAAAATTTGCCTCCCACAGAAGCTGCCCTTAAACAACACACCTTAAGGGCAGTTTTACAGGCTGTATAATATATTAAGGGACCTAAAAAAATCAAAATATTCCTTGCCCATCTGAAATAAAAAGAAAAGAGAAGCTTTGAATTGATAAGATGTCGGTGCGAGAAATCTTGCAATTCCAGACTGAAGTGTTTTATACGCCAGCTCAAATGTACCGAATTATGTAATTGTGGAGGTGGTTGTCATTATTATTAATACAAAAACGTTCTATTATTATCTATCTTTATTTTTAACAATGTTACCTGACTTCATTTATAATTTAAAGATGATTAAAAATCACACTAATATTATAAAGACGAAAGTGTGTCTGTATCAGTTAACCGGGTCCTACCAGACAAGATAACATGGTATAGGACAAATAAGTACGAAACACTCGATGGGCGAGTCAGACTCGCACTTGACTGGTTTTTGTTTTATGTTATTGCTTATTTTTCGGGTCTATTAGCCGTCCCCTACGCTGCGCTGACGAACGTTCCTGTACTTTCTATAATTTATTTCACATTGAAAATGGTAAGATATATGTTACATGTTAATGTTTTTATAATCTGCATGAAATGGCCTTTCAGACGGTATTTTTTTATAAACCAAGTTTGATACAAAAATATAAAAATATACTGATTTGTTTGGATTTTGCCACTGCCAAAAGTTTATTATTTTAAAGATTGTGTCATATTTTGCTATGGAACCCTAAAAAACTGGTATGGGGAATGAATCAGGCATCATCTAGTTACCTGATAACGACACCAAACTCGACTCAAAAGGCCAAATGAATCCGCCAGAATTTTTTTTCCGAGCGCCGGGCGCTCTGTTCTATAACCCCCCCTCCCTCCATTCTGCAGGGGAGTAGACACTGGCTACCAGGCGTTTTGGGCTTAGGTGGACGAGTACAACATTCGAACCAAATTTCATTGCTTTACTCAAAAATGTATACCTTTCCATACAAGCATGCCCATAAGAAAACGGACTATATAACTTGATTCATTATGGCCGCCTTTTATTGTGCAAAGTTTGGGAGAAACGTTTAATCGTATCAGGCGCTAACGCCTAACACGCGACAATTATCTATTATTAAAAGGGGTAGATCCCTTTAAAAATAATAAAAAGTGCAAAAAAATCGCAGTCGGATGAAACCCATTAGAAAAGGAGGGGAATATGATGAAAATTAAAGGAAAAATAAATTACGGTCAATCCGAGTTCGGGAAAAGGTAGGGGGGAGCTTTTAAGAGAAAAAAATGGTTTCTCTTGATTTCCGACAAAACTACAAGTCCTACGGAAAAAATTTCAATGGCAAAGTTGTAGATAATAAAAAGATCTACAACTTTTGTATTGACAATTTTTTCACATAACCTCAAAATTTAGTTGAAAAATTCAAAAAACCAGGTTTTTGGTTTTTTATTTTTAACTACTTCAAAATTTATTTTTTTTCTACGAAATTTGGTAGAAACTTGCTTTATTATGTCCCAAATACACTGTAATTTATTTGATTGAAAATATTTATTTTTTCGCCTTATTTTGAATTAATACCAATAAAACAACCTAATTTTCAATCGAAAAGTCACCCGTCAAAATATCAGCTTTTTTCAAAAACTTTGGGAGCCCTTTATTCATCAAAATCTCTACTTTTATATGGTGTAAAAAAAATAAACCTTACCATAGTAAATGTTCTCAGGAAATGCTTACAAACAGTGTCATAATTAGCTTTTTTAGCTTACTAAATCAGGCACACTTCTCGAACTCTATATCTTCTCTTGTATCGGCTTTTCGGTAATATTTCAAAAGAAAAAAAAATATCTGTTCTAAGTATAATATTTTACAGCATATTCAAAAGCAAAATAATGTCGATAAAAACATTTCAGGTAGTTTGAGAAGTGTGCCTGATTTAGTAAAAGCTCATTTTCACACTGTTTGTATGCATTTTCTGAGAACATTTACTATGGTAATGTTTATTTTTTTTACACCATATGAAAGTAGAGATTTCAATGAATAAAAGGCTCCCCAAGTTTTTGAAAAAAGCTGATATTTTGACGGGTGACTTTTCGATTGAAAATTAGGTTGTTTTTTTGGTATTAATTCAAAATAAGGCGAAAAAATAAATATTTTCAGTCAAATAAATTACAGTGTATTTGGGACATAATAAAGCAAGTTTCCACCAAATTTCGTAGAAAAAAAATAAATTTTGAAGTAGATAAAAATAAAAAACCAAAAACTTGGTTTTTTGAATTTTTCACCTAAATTTTGAGGTTATGTGAAAAAATTGTCAATGCAAAAGTTGTAGATCTTTTTATTATCTACAACTTTGCCATTGAAATTTTTTCCGTAGGACTTGTAGTTTTGTCGGAAATCAAGAGAAACCATTTTTTTCTCTTAAAAGCTCCCCCCTACCTTTTCCCGAACTCGGATTGACCGTAATTTATTTTTCCTTTAATTTTCATCATATTCCCCTCCTTTTCTAATGGGTTTCATCCGACTGCGATTTTTTTTTTGTTTCAAAAATTATCTACTCTAGCCTAATTGTTCCGTCAACATATATATTTATTAAGGCATTTTTACGACTTATCACTACATAGTATAAAACAAAGTCGCTTTCTTTGTCCCTATGTCCCTTTGTATGCTTAAATCTTTAAAACTACGCAACGGATTTTGATGCGGTTTTTTTTAATAGATAGGGTGATTCAAGAGGAAGGTTTTAGTATATAATTTATTAGGTTTTAGACAAAGCAGGCGAAGCCGCGGGCGGTAAGCTAGTAAATTATAAGACCTAAAGTTAACAAGTTCGGAAATTAAACAGTTACCATAAATAAATGTATTTATTCAAATTTCAAATGTAACAATATTTATTTATCACTTAATAGCTTACTCAGCACTTTTTTTCATCGACAACTTCTTATAAATACGGGTTTAGCCTAGTTAAGACTAAGGACTAATAACCACAGCAATATCGTGGTTCAATGTATGACAAAATTTAGCGAATTTTATTAGACATTCTGATTGAAGAATAGCTTTTCTGATTATCCATGTAATTAATATTCAAAACAGACACACGGACAAAAAAGAATTACATAGTAAATCACGGAAAACTACAACTACAGCAACCGTATATTACATCCAATAACATTTAAGTAATAGTATCCACTGAAGCCCCTAGATCCTTAGACTTGCACGCAACTGAACGAGTAGCGAGGGGCAAATTTTTCCGTTTAACTAATTCAAGAGACACGTCGCCATAGCAACGCTTAGAGGGCGTCTCCTCGTCTTCCATCGGCCTATATAATTTACCGCGTGATTGGATTGCGCTAGTGGTGTACAAACTTCTGTTTTTGGAACATCTAATGTAATGGAATTCTTTTTGGTGGCTGCAGCCTGCAGATAAATTTCTTACAAGATCGTGACTGAAATCAAAACTGTAGTCTGAAAACTAAGAAATGATTTTTCTTTCCTTTATTTGGAAATTGGGGTATTTATCCATGAAAGATGACTCAAAAAAAATTGCTCCTATAAATAAGTGCCTATACACAATTTCTATAAAGCACAAAATTTAGTCAAGTTATTAATTTCAAAACATATTCTGAGATCTATGATTAAAAAGAATTTATAATACAGCAGACGAAATACAAATGTATACTAGTCTGGCTTGAATTCAATCGAGGCTGGATTTTATTCAGTATGCTTGACAAGAAAATCAAATTGAAATATGGATTTAATATTTGCCGTTCCATTAAATTTCATAGAATCACTCCATTCTTGAGCTACTCTATCGAAAGGAAATACAATTGTTAGTAAACAGGCACTGTAAACATTCCGAAGCCAATTTCCAATATTTGCTATTGGAACTTCGAGATCCAACTTTTCAATCAACAACAAAATTAATTCAATTCACTTCAAATCTACACCAGCGGCGTACGAATGAATTCTGATTGAAAAGTCGCTAATGGATTTTTAGCACACGTTTCCCTTATCCTGGCGTAGAAATAAATTGATAAAATCAATTATGCCTGACAAAAATTAGTGCAAAACTTTTGGTGAAACAAACAAACAAGAAGGTAATTTTTGGATTGATTGATAAAACTTTTCCGAAGGTAGAACGAATCAGGAATTTGGACGGAAACTTGCTACTTCCAAAAATTGGCAACAACGCATTTAGTTATATTAAATCTTTGTTCCTACTATATGGAGTGACGTGTCCGCAAAGTTAGGCTCGTCAGAGAAGTTACTCCTCGGACGTCGTCTCATTTGTCATCTGGGGCAACGGGACCAAAGTTCGGTATTAAACCTGACATTACACGGAATTATACCTCGGGGGTCTTGTATTTCGAAGTAACCACCTCGAAATGATGTATTATTACTTGCGAAAGCGTACGAGTTTAACCACTCGAGACTGTGTAAGGTTAATGTAACAATAATTTTACGTAGAGATGTGTGAGTTGGAAGTAATACTTTTCACAGTGTTCAAACTTTATTCTTTTATGAACTTCTTTTTCATTTTACTTTTGGTTATAGATAAGGATGGTGTCAAATAAAAAGGCATCATCGCAAATCGCAATATTAGAATTTTATGTTCTAACTGGTAATATTATAGCAAAATATAAACAAGGATTTTTATACTAAATCGTTAAGGGGCCAAGTGAGGCTACGATCATAAAACATTGATACCCATCCCATAAAATCCCCCACAAGGACCCTCGACGGTATCACAACGTAAGGCGAAAACTGCAAATAACGTTGCGAGTGTCAAAAGTCAAAACATAAAAAGTTTCATATTGACGAAGCTCGTAATATCATTATAATTTATAACATTGTACTTTAAAAAATTCATCCGTAGATACTAAAGGTAAAGAAGATACATGTTCTGTAATAATTTCAAAGCAATAATTGATTCTTGTCGTTGTCGAGCAAGAAACCAAATCCGTATTCTCAGAACAGAAAAATCCTGAACATCCAAATTGCTAACCAAAAGAAAATCCAAACAAATGCAAATAAGACAATTGCACGGATACACTTTAAGTAACAATTTAAAATGGTAGGGGAAGGAAATCTGAAATAGCACAACTTTTCAGACACCATTCTCTGTATCAGACATCGAGGGTTCGGCGACTTTGTTCTAGACAAAATTAATGCGTCTGGGTACATGGCAAATAGAATTTAATCTATTAGCGCTAACGGCAATCTTATTTTTACGATAGAACTTTATAGGTGTTAATTTAATCGAATGATACACAGAAAATCGTGAATTGGAATCAATATTTCACATTAATTTTTAATACTTAAAGTAGTGCAACTATTGTTGCTTTTTTATGTAAGAAATATTTAATACGTATAGTATGAAACATGAACATTTACTACAACGATTTATCTTCTGTTATATTACAATTGGAACCATTTGAATATCTCATCTCATAAAAGGCAACATCTATTACAAAAATCAATTTACCTTCTGAAGATTAAGCCGTTGTACATTTAGTCACATTTTTCCATCCGTAATAAATAAATATATCGAACTCGAATCGGTTGGAGAGACAGCGGATTTCATTTCACGAGTGATCGGCTTAAGATATTTATTCAGCTTCACCACAAAGGGATACGGTTTATATCTTCGGTTATTACTCACGAACTCAGTCTATGAATTTTTAATGGCAGTATTTTATGTACAAATAACTTTCCCCTACGTCTTTTTATGAACATCGATAATATTATTTCCATAAAAGTAGAGTTCTACAAGCCAAAAAAAACTGTAGGTAGTTACTACAAGTTCGCAGCCAATTTTTCGAAAAGAGTGTAATTCACGTCTAACAATCATAATGTATTTATAAAAGGTTCAGGTCCTGAGATAGCAATTGACATTCAGAAACAGCAGTATTTTATCAGATAGGGTAAGGAATGAGGCAGTGAATACCAAGTGTAAGCCAATGAAATCTCATTACAACATCACTCGTGTTGACTTTTACATGAGGATGACTTCAAAAAAGCCTTAAAAAAGGTTAAATATTTCCCTTTTTTGTGCCATCGCATTATCATCTAGTTAAATGAATAAGGAGCCATTTTGGCGACTATATTTCATACATAAGATAACAAGAATGTGCCTTGTCCGAGTTCGTGATAAATAATAGAACCTTTTAGAGCCGTTTCTAGGAAAAGCTTTTAGAACTTCGTATTACAAGAAGGATAGCTTGTGCTTTCGAGAGCCATATAACATAATCTGTTGCTTTGGGACCGGAGAAACTATTGATAAATATAATTCTGAAGTTTACACTAAAATAGTGTAGGAAGATTGAAAATGGAGAAAAATTTATAGCGGAGAAGATATTATTACATTTTTAATAATGATTTTAACAAGTAATTTTAAATTTTTGTACATACAGAACTTCCCGAATTGCTTCTATCTAACGGCTATATCAGCAAAAGCGACACATAAAATACTATACAACAAATTACAAACAACAATTCATATCATCATAACAGGAAAAATAAAACCATAATCCCCAAACATTAATAACGGCCAATTTTATTGCGACTTATCCATGAAACCTGCACGGGCGTTGTAATGACCTTTCCCAAAACCATATTCCAAGAAACCCTTACTAATTTCGTTTCATACCAATGCTTCCCTTCGCTTCCCTTAGCGTGGCGGATATTGGGAGAATACGAATGCTAAGGTAATATTGCGCCATCAGGACTGACTCACATTACGAGACTCATAGGCCACGTGCATTGGGACACGATTTAATGCCAGATTAAGTGGGTCAATCTTATATTAACTGCGGTATTTAAACGTGCAGTAAGCAGTTACATTGTCTCGTTGTAATGTGCATGTTGCCTATGGATTGGGAGATTTAATAAAGTACACAGCATTGACAATGCGATTATAGAGTAAACATTGTTGTGTAGATATAATATGTAACATGTCTAATTAATTTGTAATCAATGTTTAATTTTCGTACACATGGTGGTCACTGATGGTCTCAAAAATAATACGGAATATTATGTTTTAGGCGCTTATTTTAGTTTGTATACAAATACGAGAAAAATAATCTAAACAAAGCGCTCAACGCAAACATCTATTTTTCAATAAGAAAACATTACTCACCATTATCTTATTATAACTGTTATCTAATTTCTCTCTTCATTACGTAAATTTGTCACTTAAATTAATTCCATAGTTTCGGGCCGGGCGCGTGCTACATTTCGCTTTAATTCCGTCATCCCCTCATTATCTGAATAGTCTAATGAATGAGTTTATGTCCCAGTAAACGACGCCATAAACACTTAAGAGCGAAGTCATTAATCATGAGGGAAACTTTTTTTCTTTCCTTCAGCGACTCGAAAGGGAATCGGGGATTCATCATCGTTTTGATGAATGTAAATCAGTTTTAATAACGCCGTCAGGATATTTTTGTGGCATTTAATTAAATTCTCGGATAATATATAAATCCACTCTTATCTACAATACATGTCATGATTTACTTCAACTGGTATTAAAAATCCTATCATTTAGCCAATATCCTCATTATTCTAATTGCACTCACTCAGTAGCTTCAGTTAAACATATATTATTATAAACGAAGCTTATAATTATCACCCGCTCATCTCCATCTCATAGAGCAAAAACTCTACTCGCCTGCCGAGAACTCGCACACCAAAAAAAACACTGTCATGCCGATCTGTAATTCGCTTTACCGTTCATTAGTTCAATGTACCTCAAAGCGTTACTAGAACAATTAAACACATAAGGCAATTCCATTGAACCATTAGCATTAGTGCAATCGGCAAACCATTGCCAATGTGAACGTAAGCTCGTTAACAAATCTCATGGTCCTTGACCCACCCGCAACTAGCCGGTTTCGTTTCATATGTTTCGATTCGCACGACGCTTCTATCTAGACAAGGACTAAGTGATATGGATATTTGTATGAAATCCGATGCAAAATACTATAGACCGGGAGATACTGACACAAAATTTCGAGTCATTTGTAACAAGGATGGCGGTTCTACAGGGGTCTTAGTACGCAATGACAAAAAGAAAAACGATGGTGTGAACGCTGGTACCGGTGGCTTAGTCGCGTGGGCGTTTGTCGAACTCGTCGGAAAAATAGCGAAAGTCAAACGATTTGTAACACAAAAATTTTAGAATTTACCGATAGCCCATAAAAAAGAAGTAGGCGGTAGTGTCATGCCATACTTTTCCGGTGTGACTTACAGCCCGCCATACCGACGCGAATGTGTTGATTTAAATAAAACAATTATTCAACCATTTGTACCAGGCTAACTTTTGCACAGGTAACTATCGTCGTGCAGCCATTTACGAAAATCGCCATGCCATACTTTTCGGACGATTCCAAATGGTCGCCATACCGCCGAAAATCTGCAAAAAAATTTTATTTCGCCAAACTTTTTGTACCAGTATTGCATTTGGATTTTTGGAGAGTATTTGATAAAATGTGACCATTATTATATTTGCCATACTTCTAGTAGGGGGAAAAAATGCTGTCATACTTGAAAACTTAATTTATTATTAATTTATATAAGTGAAGATTTCCAACACATAGATCTTTGAAATTTTGTATTTATATTTGTTGATCCTCAAACTTACAGGAAAAATAAGTGCCATACTGTTACAAATCGTTTGACTTTCGCTATTTTCCGACGAGTTCGACTAACGCCCACGCGACTAAGCCGCCGGTACCAGCGTTCACACCATCGTTTTTCTTTTTGTCATTGCGTACTAAGACCCCTGTAGAACCGCCATCCTATTACAAATGACTCGAAATTTTGTGTCAGTATCTCCCGGTCTACTACTTTACTATGTTTGTGAAGATGTCAATTTTAAAATGATTAACCATTCACATTTACGAAATATGTAATAGTTAAGATTATAGCATCATCAGAAAAAAAGATTGAAAATACATACTACAAGTAACTATATTCTTGCAATTTTTCTTCAGAGCGATCGCGACTATGTAAAGACTAAGGAGTAAACGCCATGCATATTTGAAATACACTCATGCTAATGAACACAGAAATCTCCTTATCATAATAATTATACCATTGGTATGAAGTAATTTGAAATAAATTGTACGAAACAGGTACTTACAAAATTGTATTTTGTAAAGTCACGATATTATCTTGCATACCTACTCAAGTCTTATTAAATGAAGGGGAAACACCTAATATCAAGCGAATGATGTTATAATGAAATTTTCTATTAATTGGCAATCTCATACTTAGAGGAAAGTAAACATTTATGAAACTGGCAATAAAAATATTGTACATACTTAGCATTCCAAAACTAACTATTGAAATATTTGCATAAATATATAATATCGTGGGAAGTAACAGTAGCATGTAGTCCAAGCGGGTATGCAAACGAAGACAAGTTTTACCACAGTAACACAACTATGCTTATAAGTTAAATTTAATTATGAATTCTTATAAAATTCGTCGTTCGAGCACCTGCTTAAGCATTCACAAAGCAGAGTTTCTTTTTGTTGCTTCATGAAAATCCAAGTCGAAAATTTTTGATTAAAAATTTCCAGAGGTGCCCTATTAACTCAACATTATTAAAAGTTTGATAACATTGCAGACGAGAGAGAACAAGCTGAAGATTTTCAAATGACGCCCATCAAACTTGTAATTTAATGTATAAAATAAGCTCTGAACATTATTTCGTGTTTATCTGCCATAATATACCTATGTAAAATATTTTTCTCTCGAAACCGATACGATACGATATGTACCTTAAATTGATTGCAAGAGAAGTATATTTTTTTATTATTTTACAGGATGGCTTTATTGTTCGTCTTTTGAATTATTTGTAAGTGCATATTGAATAATAAACGGAAAATTCTTTAATATCAGTCACCATGTTTGTCCTAACCACATAGTACTCACTTCTTATAAACTAACCACAGCTCAAGTAGATACTCACAGATTATGAGACATCTTTGTCCTTTATTTACAACTAGAGGTCCGCCCCGGCTTCGCCCGTGGTACATATTTCGCAATAAAAGGTAGCCTATGTCCTTTCTCGGGTATCAAAATATCTCCATACCAAATTTCATGCAAATTGGTTCAGTAGTTTAGGCGTGATTGAGTAACAGACAGACAGACAGAGTTACTTTCGCATTTATAATATTAGTATGGATTTATATTTCAATCCTCCTACAACTACTTATTAATAAACTAATTTACTAACACAATTGTATAAATGGACCAATAAAATCCTTAATTCGCTAGTCTATAAAAATAATCAAACAATTAGAATTTTCTTTGTACTAAAGGACTTCTTTTTTTAATTCCTAGTTAATGCTTATTGCTTACCGATAAATATAATGAACCTAACCACATTTAATAATAAGGTAGATAATTTCAAATTAAAAATGCCACATGATCGTACGTAAACATCAGAAACATCTTGTAAGTAGAGTACTACTTAGTAGATGCCCTTCTGGCTTCTACATTTGAAACACGAGTTCTCAAAACATTCGATAATAAGATCCAAGATCTCTCGACAATGATCGTCATAACTACAACGTAATATTTACCATGTTAAGTACACCCACAAATCATACAATACGCGAATGCGAGTCCCACGCAAACGGAACGCCTCTAGTCTCTACTCCTCTCGAGTACACGTGATGTCACCTAACTGCCCATTATTACAATGAATAGCTGTTCATGACGAAACATCTTACTTTCTAATGATACAATGCCCTGTTATTTCATCTGTTTGTTGCTCGTAATGAGCGATACAGTGTAGGTACCTAGGTGAACAAAGCGCACCGGTTGTAATGTACCTGTAGTAAAAACATTCCAAATTGCATACATATTTGGTGAAATAATGCGATGTAAATAATGTCAAACTGCAATTAAATATCCAGCGCGTTAATTGAAAGTTCCGAACGCAAACAATAACTTTTATACATGACCTGAATGAGGTTATCTGATATCTCATTAAGCAGTGGCATACTGACCGACTGACCTTGATTCGATTATATTTTAAATGAAAATACAGCGATAGTTCTCTCAATATCGGTGACGCGTTACGTAAACTATTACAGAGGTTTATATTAGAGAGGAAGTGTTGCGGTTAATTAAAATATGAGCCAGATAACACTGTTGTGTATCAAAGTATAATGTTTGCGTTAGATACGTAGGAGTACGTGTTTCGGTATGATTAGGTAATCTACTCGTAAGAGAAACATAAATAAAATATAAAAATAATGTTACGTAATAATATATCGGATGTTGAGCATTTAAAATCTTTTCCACGTGTTTACATCTACGTAAACGAGCTTACTAATGATTTCTAGGAATGTATTCAAACAATTCATATACATGTTTATAAGTTTTGCTCCATACTCGCGACAATCTCCCTTAATTAAATTACCTACTCGTAGAAACTCAACATCAACACGCTACTCAGAGATACGGTCAATAAACTACTAATTTATTCGCAGCGCAGACAATCAACAAAGGGCTTATAAGTTAAATAAACAAACAGCGGATTCCCCCATCCCTTCATCTAATCAGTCGGCATCCAAAATAAATAAACTGTATTTCGGTGAGGTGCTAAATCTTGAGTCGCCGGCCCACAGTGGATCCAAATTCAAGTTTCATGGACCTAGGATTCAATATCGGTTTATCGCGCTGATTTTTTTTTTCAAGACAGATTTTTGAACACCGATCAACTTTTTCTAATGGTAAAAATCCCCTAGGCGTATAGTTTTTGAGAAAAAAAATTGTTGAGTTTTTTTTGTATGGAGAAAAATCTTTATTATTTTTTTTCTCGCGTTGCTTTAAATTGCGAATGCTTAGATTCATATATTAAGTAAGTCCGGATGATATAGTATCCAGAAAAAAATAAAATATCTGCATCGACTTGCAACCCCGCGCAGGAATGATCGATAAAAATTTCAATTTTCCTATGCTCTTTTCTCTTGTATTACCTGCGTTTTGTTGCTCAATACTTGCTTATTCGTACTCCTTACATGACATTAATGAATATTGAGAACATTTCAGCCCACTAAATACGTTAAGTAATATTTTTTTATCTTAAAAATTTTCAAAAACAGGCAATTATAAAATAAGTCACAGTACAACGTAACCCGTGCCTAGAAACCAATTAGGTAACGACAACAACCTATCTGGAATGCGGTGTTAGTCCCAGTTAGTTCCGAGTATATAAACAACCTCGTTAGTGCCCAATCGTTAACGAGGTCCAAGTACATAAACAACCTCGTTAGCTTTAACGAGGTTGTTTATATACTTGGAAAGATTAAGAGATGTTAAAACAGCCAAGGATTTGTCTTCTGGCTTCTTTTTAATAAACAAAAATTCTGATACACTTGGTATAGTATCAGGGTATTTTTCCAAATGCTCTAAAATTTTCGCAAAAGCTGCTTTGCCGTTAGCTTTTAATTTTTCAGTAAAGCAATAAAAAAGTTCCTCTTCATTTTTTTCACTCATAGTAGAGTCGGATCGTCGTTTTTTTTGTTTATTGCTCAAATCTTGGAATGGAACTCTAGATATCTTTTCAGTGGATGTACTTGCTTCAGCAGTGGACGTTGTTGGAACTGATTCAACTATAGAAGAAGAAAAGTTGGTCTGAGTTTCTTCATCTACATCCGCACAATCATCAAACAAAACATTCAAGTCCACCGAATCACAAGTAGGCCACTGGATGTCAGATTCCAACCACCTTTTATTGTTTTCCCGAGTCAGAAACGTCTTCAGAGATCGGCTTGACTCAGACCATTTTTTCATTATAATGTGTATAACTCTACGAGGAAAATCTATGTGTTTACTGCGATCTTCTTCAGACAGTTCATATGGGATTTTTGAGATGATAACTTCAAACAAATGGTTGAAATTCTTCAAATCACCAAATTTCCTCATAATCAGGAACATATCCAAATTAGTACTCAAGCCAGCCATTGTATAGTGCGTTGTAATGTGCGGCTTATTTATATCAATTAAGAGTACTAGGTAGTAAGGGCATGCAGGATTAAATGCGACCGAGTATATAAACAACCTCGTTAAAGCTAACGAGGTTGTTTATGTACTTGGACCTCGTTAACGATTGGGCACTAACGAGGTTGTTTAAATATACTCGGAACTAACTGGGACTAACACCGCATTCCAGATAGGTTGTTGTCGTTACCTAATTGGTTTCTAGGCACGGGTTACGTTGTACTGTGACTTATTTTATAATTGCCCGTTTTTGAAAATTTTTAAGATATAAAAATATAACTTAACGTATTTAGTGGGCTGAAATGTTCTCAATATTCATTAATGTCATAAAGGGGTACGAATAAGCAAGTATTGAGCAACAAAACGCAGGTAATACAAGAGAAAAGAGCATAGGAAAATTGAAATTTTTATCGATCATTCCTGCGCGGGGTTGCAAGTCGATGCAGATATTTTATTTTTTTCTGGATACTATATCATCCGGACTTACTTAATATATGAATCTAAGCATTCGCAATTTAAAGCAACGCGAGAAAAAAAATAATAAAGATTTTTCTCCATACAAAAAAAACTCAACAATTTTTTTTCTCAAAAACTATACGCCTAGGGGATTTTTACCATTAGAAAAAGTTGATCGGTGTTCAAAAATCTGTCTTGAAAAAAAAAATCAGCGCGATAGACCGATATTGAATCCTAGGTCCATGAAACTTGAATTTGGATCCACTGTGCGGCCTCGAGGCTTCGGAGCACATCAATTTTGAGCGCTCCCCTCCCGCCAATCAAATCCCACTTGCTCAACTCCTACGGTCGTCATTACAGCTTATATTGACTCCACTTTTACGAGCTTCCTTTAAATTTTCCCCACTTGAGTTATTCTTGGGAATGCTCAAAGTTTTTAAGGCTGTAGCCTGTATCTGTTACTGTGATGAGTTTAATAAAACGGTTTGATGGAAGATGTTATAATAAGTTTGGGCAACGATTATATAAGAAACAAGTGTTATGTATGCATTTCATCTAGTAAATGGTAGTTTAAACTGTCCGTGTAAGTTTGCTTCCAAATATTCCTTTCATGTAAATAAATAAATAAATGTAGGTTCCTAAATACTTAACACAATATTATATTTGATAATAATGGACTGTTCATATCTTTACTAGCTATACATATAGACATCAAGTAACACAAAACGCAGCGGTCCGATAGAGACATTTATTCCACGGCAACTAGGATCGTCCTTGGCGTGAGGTTTTATTTACCCTCGCCAGTGTTCATTTCCACACATTTTCACTCTTGTTTATTTATACTGCTATTATGTTTCCCGTTCGCAACTTCGTAAGGATGCCTCGTGGAATAAAGTGGGAGTTTTTCTTTCATTTCTTACAATATCATACATCATACAAATATCATTTTTTGGTACAGAAGACATTAAAATAATTTCTAATGGAACCAAAATGTTTGATTTTATATAAGGAATGCTCTACATTTAATATTATTACAAATTGTTTAATATTAAATGGGATTGCCTGATTTTTCATATACATCAAAGATGTAAAAAAAACTGCATACAAACTTAGCAGGTACCTACGTCTAAAGCTAATCAACATCAAGCTTATCGACCTCGAACATTCTAACTCAATATACTTACCAATAATCTCACAAGTCCCTACACCTAAAAATACCTCAATAAAAACGAATCAAAATCAGCATTAGACCGCTAACATACGCAAACGCGAACCCTGGGAGCATCGCGTGCGCTCGCGACATAACGGGCCCGGCACCGTTCAGTGCATTTTGTGTTACGGCTTGCTAACCAGCCGCTGCATTGTCGACTGCCATAACGATCTTGTTCCTATGTTTCCTAATATATACCTACGTGTATATCTCGTAGCCTGTAACAACTAGGAAGCGTACAAAAGATGATTTTATATTTTTGTGGCGTTTCATTTTCGACTGTTCGTTCAAAAACAGTTCGTACTGTTTCTGTTAAAAATATCTGTTTTATGAAAAAATGTTAAAGCTTGGCAAAAAGTAAACAATATTCTAGATTACGATCGTAAACGGTTCACCAAATGCTCATTTGGTAATGTTCCTACTATTGACATAGTAGGACAAAAGAATTGTTATCCACTACACATATAAAAACACTACACTATAGGATATCGCAATTACCTAATACCTATTACAAAATGATAGTAGAGAACAACTGTGTACGTAATTAAGTGTACGTGTACACATTATTATGATGTACCGTCATTTCTTGGTAAGCGCTCAGCACATTTAACAATGGCACCTTCATGAGTGATTGAATTTCTTACATTAATAATAATCACTGTAACATTCTCACTGTCGTCATCTTAAGAAAATCCGTTGTACTTTGTGCCTAATCGTAATAGTAATACAGTACCGAATATTATCATTCATATTCGTTCAAAACCACAAGTATAATATAGTGTATGCACAACTGTATCAAGAGACGCGCGACGATAGTCACAACATGATCCATTATATGAAAATTCATAAGCCACATTCTGTCTTCAAAGTAATATATAATATGTTAACCAAATGGGGGAGCGAGCAGCGAGGTTTACCAGTCATTAATATTACGCTGTGTAAACTAAATTTGTCAACACGTCCGTTGTGATTTTGGACATTCAATCGTTCACCAGACGACTTAATTAACTGTACGAATAACGATTATCCTTCTAAGATCCTTCTAAGTGTAATAGGATTATCTTAATACTGAACAACATAAGTTTATTCAATTATGTTTATTATGAGACAGACAAAGAATTACATACGTGTGGGTTCAGAGTTAATGGTGAAAGGTTTCACTCACACCCATCCAATTAACGACGCTAATGTAACGTAATAGCCAATATTAGAAATAATATTTCAAATAATTTGATAATAGAAAATTTTCATACAAAAAATGATTGATGTTTTATTCAATCAAATTCCAAAACGAATCAACAAAAGTGGAACTTTTTATCGTATTATCACTTTATTCGTGTTGTTAATGATAAATTTGAAAAACATCTGCATGTCGCTATAGGGGAAGAACCCTCAAATTCAATAAACAAAATATGTTACCCTCTTTTAAAATTGAGACGTATTCTTATTATACTTTCAACAAACGTTACCATCGCAATTGCTTATGTTCGAAAATTATTGTGTACATACTTTCTTTGAAGTTCCGACTTCCTTCTACCCATAAGACACCCTGTATGAAGTCATTCCCGATACATATAAAGCCATAGATTCAAAGTCTATTTATTACATGCACAACTAGTATGGCAGTGCGATACGTGCGCTGAGTCAATCTCGAGTCTCGAGTTCATTGTCATACCACCTAGAGAGACCGCCGCTTGAACTGAGATTAATGAGTTCAAATACCGTGCTTACATTACAGGCCTTCAGTTATTTGCTACAAAAGCCACTATAAATAATAAACAATACAATGATTACTTGATGATTCACTCCGCGCTAAGAATCGATTGCATATCAGGTTTTTAATGTGATATCTGTGTAATCTACATCAAATCGTGTAATAAAAAAATCCCTTAACGATTTATAAAGAAAGAATAACAAAATGAGCAGGTAATCACAACCAAATCAACAAAATACTAATCACTTCCTGATATAGAGCGAACAACAGCAAACTATTCCACACGGAACAATAAACAACAGTAATACTTACGTAGAAACGTGGATTTTCATCGACTGTGAACGTAGCCAAGGGCCGGGCGCTCCCACACGAGGTAATGGAAAATCATATCTTACAAACGTAATAAGATGTAAGCCGCGGAAAGGTTGTAAGAAGATAACGTTGAGGGCATCATAGGTAATGATGTAACTTGAACATTCCTACAGTATATTGAACATTATTACCTTTCACAAAGGAAATTGTTACTTTCTCCCTTTGTTACAGAAATACATCAGATTGACATCGCAAATAAAATATGTATTCAATTTCACTTATGCATCTTGAGCGTACATACAAGTTTTGCAGCAATGCAGAAATAGAGGAAGTATGAACTAGGATGTCTGTTAATAAAATAGACTTGACTCCATACCCCCCAACTCCCTGACGCCGACACAGACTGTCTACAGTCTACGCTATAAAATTATCAAAAACTAGACGACAACGAGGCGGCGACATGAAACAGCTCAATAAAATCGAAGGCAAAACTGCAGAAAATTTTCAACGGAGCGTCAAATAAGTGGAGACGTCGCCAGACGCAGGGAGACGTGAACAATTTAGCGCCCAGCGTGCTGTAGCCGAAGCAACGGCCCGAATAAACGCAGCCCCTATTAAATGTACATTAACTGAAGGCCTTTGCACCGAGCCACTGTCTAGTGCGCCAATAAAAAAAGTTCCTCCTCTAAATTGGACGCCCCTTTGAGCACTAGAATTCATTTTATTTGCTTACTTACTGAGTGCATTTACCGGCGCGGTAAAGATTTATGCTCGTACAAAGACAAAGGTACTGTTTGAAATGCATTCTCACTTATTCGAACCATATTATGGATATAAATTTTATATTTTATTTAATATACAGGGTGTCCCAGCAACGGTATACTAAGCCCCAAAGAGGTTATAGTTTTGCATACGCTGAGTACGTAAAAAATACTTATAAAATTCCAGACGAATTTTTTTGACAAATAGACGAATTCTCAAAACTCTATGTGTATACCCCTAACAAGCAACCTGCTCAACTTTTCCACCCACACGTGAGCTATCGTTTAAGATTGTGTTTTCATAGACAAAATGCTCACATTAGCGAAGCGGTATATGCCGGCTGCGCGAAGCTAGAGACGAAAACATGGATTTTAAGGAAAAATTAAGCAAAACATTTTTGGCGTAATTTTGTTGTTTAAGTATTTTTTTCGTGATCAGTGTATGCAAAACTACAAGTCCCTTCGCGCTTAGTATACCAATAGTGGGACACCCTGTATAACAATGTTTGAAGCATTTTATTATTTATGCCTTCATAAAGTTGGAAACGTATGAGCTTTAACGGCAACGCGCTTTGTAGAACAGCGATCTAGTAAAATATACGGAATGTAACTCTTAGAGAGGATCATTAAATTTTAACACCAAGAAAAGAACATTTAATGAAATAAAATTATAGTAAAATATTTTACACCTTACTATATTATTGTAACTACTATGCAAATATTAAAAAAGGGCTGTAATAATGCTGCGATACAACTTACGTTCAATTTTACGAGTATCCTTGTAATATTAACAACTCTTAAAATTATATCGATAGTCGATACATTGAAATAAACAAGAGTACTACTTTCATCAATTTTATGATAACGAAACGTATCGTGAATAATGCATACATCGCGATAGCAGGAATCCAAACCATATCCTAAGAACATAGGGCACAATTTCACTTGACACATATATGTAACTATTAAAGGCATGTTCCCGCTTCAAACGAAACTACGCACTATAAAAGCACGCGAAAAACAAACACATTAAAATGTATTCAAGTGTTCACAATAAAGTTGCGTCACAGACCTTGAAGCCGGTTATAGTGATAAGCGTAAAATGTTTTCACGTTACCTGTAACAATAAGGAATAAAAGATTAACATTTACATAATTAAATATCATGTGCAGAGAATACAGAAATAATATGAGAGAAGTTGTATGTTTATTTTTCAAAATAACCACTACTCACTAACGATATCCTACGTCTACATCAAAATTTTTAGATGGATTAAAAATATTAATAGAGACGAAGGTAAAAAATTCTTGAACACAATTCAACATGACCACTGGTTAAACAGCCAACCAACTTGTACAACATTTAATATGTAAACTATAACCTGTTAATCGAGTTTTGCATACATTCTATATCTGCGATTGAATAACATCTCATAATTCAATTATCATTCAGCCACATTTGTGTACACTGTACACACTTCGCATGTGACGCTTGCGTTTATTTTTAAACTTATTAACGTTAATTAATGTCAGAGCGGATTAAGATTTTTTTTTAATTATCCTATAATCCAATCAAGTTAGTGACGAAAACAAACAATGAAATACAGATTTGTTTACACGTTGGTATTATTGGTATGACGACTACGAAGGCTTCGTGACTATTCAAAATTTCAAACCTTTCAAATTATTACTCAATTGAAAAAAAAAAAGATTTAAATATCAAAACATACATTTACATTTCAAACTTATTTGAATAGTAAATATTTAATGAATACTACATAGTTTCAGTTGATACAAGACGGTAGTCGGTACAAAGGTGTCATATGGGTATGAATGTTGGCACCCAAAACTTAGCAAAGTTAATTATCATACGGAACATTCGCTACCGCACACAGCGTTGACATGTTCTACCCCAACAAGGAAACTACTATGAAAGCAATAAATCAGCAGTGCCATTTCGCAAAATTGGCCAAATCTTCAAGGCGTCACCTTTCCTTCCGTCCTTTTCACCGCGGATATAATGTTTTATGGCTTCCGACCGCTTCCACTTTACAAAGTGCACTAAAACGTTATTAAAAATTTAAGGACCTTTACCTTTCATTGCGGAAGCTTCATACACATAGTCACAAACTATGTAAGAAATGGGCTTCATGACAATTTGATTGTCTATAATTTATTCATTGAGCAGTAACCAAGAGGCTCGTTTAAAATATTCAATTGTTCGTTTGTCTTCATTCAACCAATAAACTAAATCAAATGACGAAATATTTTTGCCAAAATAAACATTGAATTATATCAGGTAGTTTTTCTTTACCATAATATTTCAAACTCCAAATACCTACGAGCTACGTCCAAAACAAAGTTATCTTCGAACATCTTAAACGAAATCAAATAAGCTGTAACTGCAGCGGCCATCAAACATTACGGGCACATAAATTCAATATAAACGCGTAGCTCGGGAGCGGCTCCGGCGCGGCGTCACAATGGCATACTGTCCTTGAATTAGCACCGGAACCATTGTCAATGCGCACAATAACGAGGGATAGGCTTCGCCTAGATTTTACCGGCTCGCGCTGTCCGACTGCCAACTATGCAATGGATAGTTCAAAACTAGTGCCTAGACCTTGATGTCAATTCCATGCCCATAATGCGACTAGAGTATAGCAAGGAACTTAGATAAAAAACGGTTATGCAAATTTCATTTGTATAAAGTATGTAAACATGTGAATGTGATTTATATCGAAACAATGTCCATAGCCGGTCACTTGACGACACGGTTCGGGTGGCATTTTGATGGCTTCAATTTGTTATCTTCATTTGAGCGCTCCATCAAAGTCCGAGGGGCGACAGCTAGGGCAGTCAATAGGGGTAATGAAGTCTATTATACCCCGTAATTAACTCACGCTATATGACATTGTAAAATTAGTGTAATCAATAAATCATGGATTTTGTCTCTGGTTTCATATAAGATCACGTAATCCGAGCATTGTTAAATGTTAATTCTGGCGGGAACCCGTCCATCACCTAGAAAGGTGATGGACGGGTTCCTTCTGATTAATAATGTAAAGAACATTTAAATGCACTCGAATTTTCCTCAGAACCGTATAAATAATATAATGTGGGTCAGTCGGCCATCGTACCTGCAGCCGACAGCGCATCCCTTCGTAAATAAAATCAACCTCACGTGCCCCTAATTATAGCAGTTGCGAGAGAACCCACTCTGCATTAAAATGCAGTGTTTTTAGGAAACAAAATTCTCAACTCTAATAAAAAGCGAGAATGGTAAACCATGCATCGTAAACTATATTGCGCCAGGCAAAATACTGAATATATTCTGGCAAACGGTGGTAGCGTTCGCAAAACAAGCGAGTTTAATAAATAAAAATACAACTTTATTTACATCGTTGGCTTTATAGGTTTATCACAAAGTTCATCTTGGCTTAACACGTTTATATTTAGCCCCTAGAAATATCACGAACTACGATAGGCTATAAATAAGTTTGTGCATTAGATTAGCCTGTGTGCCACTCGATTAATTATTCGTTGTAGCGAGCACAATTAAGGTTTAATTCTACATCTGGAAATGGGGTCCGATCGATCGATACCTATAGGTGCAAAACTGATTAAGATAAAAGCTGTGTAATTTACATCAGGGCGATATTGATGTATCGAGATAGCGCTAGTATGCGGCCTAGTAATGCGTCATCGTTATCGATTTACTAGAGAATAAGTCTCTTGATATAGGCTCGGAGAATAGAAAGGTTGTTGTCAACCCACACACCCGCCAGAAGGACGTGGAGCCACGGGGGAGGCGGCGGAGGTCATGTTAGTCAATACAATTAAACGTGATAAGATAAAGGATATCTTAACAAATCGTACGTTGCTTAATTAGCCGTGTGTAATGAATTTCAATAAGAGAAAATGTACATACGTATATAGTTAACAATAATATGATTAAATTAATTGTCAAAATATAATGAAGTAGGGCCGATAAATATTTTCCGTATATCAAATGTGAACGTCAAAACAGGCCATGTAAAAGTGAAATAAAAATGCTTTGTAATTAGTCAACGAGTAAAATATTCAATATTCAACACAAAACACTATTACCGGACGGCGGACGCAAAAAAAACACTTTTCCATTGGCACAATCAGAGGATTTACTCTGATCGAAACTAACTGACCCAGAAACAGTGATTGAATTCCAATGTAGTACCTACCTACCTACAAACAACGGGGCTATTTATACTGACTGATTATTCGCTTTTCAATTTACAAAAAGCTTATTTATATGTTAAATGGGAGTAAACGCTTAATCGCTTCATTATTAAGCAGGGTAATGAAACGCGCATCTCCATTAATTAAGTATCAACAAACACCGAATCTAATAATGTTAAAATCTCTACCGCCCGCTCGCCATTAATTATTTATTATACTCTGGGATATGAAAATTAAAAAGCTATATTTGGTCATAATTTTACCACCGTGCAGAGTAAACGTAAGCTTTATGACGTCATAAATTCCACTACTTAATCGCGTCGTTAAACCTACGAACTGCGAACTTTGTTGCACATTAGCATAGTAGAGCAGTTATTGAAAATCCGAGAGCACATCGCGCAACTTCTCGTCTCAATGTCTGTACACTGTAGACACAACTCGTGTAGGATTTCACGATCGCAAGATCAGCGAAAAAAAAACAACGTATGGGACTATTCAGAACCCTTTATCGTTGGTTGAGTCACGGCCGCCCGCGGCGTCGTATTTAGGTTAAACATGGGCTGTTGCAACTCGATAACTTGACGCGTCGACGCATATCGATATACGGGTGTCGGGGTGTATGATACGTGTTCGATGGCCCTTTCCGTGTTATCATAGTAACTGTACCTATCAGTTTTCACTAATGTTTAATGGGCTCTGGCTCTATGGGGGCTACAAGTGGGAATAATAACGATTATATGTATAATATCTGTTATCATTTAGGGGTAGATAACCCTAACGTATTGAATAGAAAGCAAATATATAATTGAAATAATTTTCAATCACAATATTGATTTGCATATTTTTTTTTCACGATAAATCTGAGACCTGAGTCAACTTATAATTAATCAGTCTTATAAAGATTACACTATCTTCGAATCTACAGCTATCAATAATCAAAATCTAAATATCCGTTGTGAGCATATTGTATGTATGAACATGTGATCGTCAGATAATTGCCAATACGACCGAACACCATTCCGGTAATTGAATACATCGACAATGAATCTTCAACCAGACGGGAGTGAAACCACGATCCATATACCTACAACGCTGACAAACAGTACATTGCGTAAACAAAATACATAATGACAAACATCGATGACTAATTAATTTTAACTTACACCCATAGGTAGTGCTAGCAACTAAATAAGTCTGTCGGGAGACACGTCGGCGGTAAACAATACCCGCTGATTCATGGCGTGGATAATGCAACTGTTTTGTATACAATGCCAGTACATAAGCCACTTAGCGTCAGATGGTGTTATGACGCGAGATGAATTTCGAGTGGCGTCACATGCACAAAGAACAATTTTTAGTAAAAGAACTTTGTTCATAGAACTGCGAGTGATTTATTCTAAATCATTAAAGTTTTTTCTGAAGCAAAAGTTCAAATTTCTATAAAACTATTCTGCTTTTAATATACTTTATATCATTCCAAAAACAATACTTCAGTATGAAAGTACCTACATAAAATTTATATGTATACAAATACCATTTTAGAGCATCTTTTCAAAACTCCATTGTCTATGCCGTTGACCTTAATAAATTCTTAATTTTTAACTTGACAGCGCAGCACTTCGCAAAATATATTCTACAGCCGAAAGTGTAGAAAAATCATTCTTAGGTGGAAGTAAGAAGGTTTATTTCCAAAAGAGCGTTAAGTCTAGAGGCTAAGCGCATTAATAGCACTGATGCGATTATGTCACCTGCACTAACTTGATTAATAAATCCAGGTTTATAAGTCAGAAAAGCGAAATACCGAGGAAGGAATTCAATTAAACGCTGCCGTAGCGGTACGGGCGAGCGAGCGGTCACTCTTCTGTATAATGAAAATTTCGATAACGGTCAAATTGCCTGCATGATTGCTACATACAGGTTTTTGCAGTGCCGTAAAGGGTTACCGATACCCCCGTTTATTTGGTATGCGATCAAATTTGGGCCGTGCAATTAAAGAAACGAACTTGATTGTCCCGTAATATGCTTGGTGCGTTGACGTACCTACCCAGACCATGTAGTCATTGCGATATGTTTATCGACTCGAATAGAATACAACAAATTTGACATTGATATATGTACAGTCAAATTCATTAACAATAATTGATAAGATAAGATATGAAAATTCGAGCTAAATAATAATCATAAGTACATACTTACAACGAACAAAGACAGTGAGCCTCAATAATCGGGGACAAGACCCTATCTAATAATGTGACTAATGATCCGTCAATGTCAATTCATCAAAACAAATATTTGCGCGGCCTACACCTTAATGAATAAACAAAGGGCCGATAAATTACATTATTAATAACGACAACGCTTATGAAATTATTGTTATTAAAATTATATTTATGAACAGAGATTTCGGATTTAGGTTTTTCCGTCTTCCCAGATAAATACAACTTAAACTCATTCAAGGCAAGAGTGAATAGGCTCTATCTAGGCAGGCATGCCCCTTCATAGACTGCATCGCTACTTACCATCAGGTAATGGTGCAGTCAAATGCCTGGCTATTCCTATATAAAAAAAAAAGGTTCCTACTTGTCCATTATTTCTGCTTTTACATGTTTTACATTTTAATTTAATTCTGTCTAATCAATGGAATTTTGCAGATATCATCGCATCAGATAAATATCTACTATGATTTCTATCTAATCTATTAAAGAAACATATATCTGACGTCGAAAAAATATATAAATCTTTACATTTACTAAAATATTCGGCACATTATCCCGCAACCCTCAACACGATCGGAACACTCCACACCAGATGTTTCCTGACGCGCACGAAATTGTATAGAAATCAGTGGAAATGAAAAGATGAAGAAGGAAACTAGGCATCCAGATGTTAGCCCGTATCCGTAATAACTACACTCGCAAACAAAATGAAAATATACAAACGATATTTATCGGTATCGCATTTCATTACGTAACTTGTTAATAAACCTTTCAGCGATGGAACTATCGCCGGCCGTAAATCAACAGCGAATACGATGAAACAGTCTATATTTTGAATAATTAAGAGAAACATTAGATTACATAAGTAACTTTCGTATTCAAGCTTCAATATAATGGAATCGTTTCAATTGATATCATCCCGATTGTTTGCCCAGACATGTTTGGTTTAATCTGGGTAGACAGATTTCCTCTAGTCCCCCGGCCGATATAACAAAGAACGTTTATCGCTATTATAACGTACCAATTATTAGTTATCTCCCCTAGCTTATATCAGGGGGGCTCCACTCCAGTCCATCATGCGATAGACAACGGAAGAGATGTGAGGGTTAGGAAATTGAATCCCATTCATCGTTCAATCCGTTCAGTTGGCTATAGATAAAATTCCAACTTTACCGGGATGACATTTCATCGTGATATATAGGTTTCATTCAGTATGTATATCTAGTCAATAGTCATGCTAAAGTTTTACGCACACGTAGTTAAATATGTAAAAAACTCAAACATTTATTCAGCTTTTCTATCGTTTTATAAGTATGTACAATGTACATATATCTTTTAACGTTCGTATATAAATCAATAGTATTCTTATTACATAAATCTCTTAAAATAACACAAATCATATTTCTAAATATCTATTACCATAATTAGAATCATAAAATACGTATGCATCTTAAACGCCGTAATGTATTTGGAATGCATCCAAACATGCTTCGTTGATTAATATCTACCCAATAATTTATACCCAAATTACCTCCTATTGGCTGTTATTCATACTCATTAATCTACTCAAATAGTTATACCACTCCAATACAGACGTATTTTAGAGTTCGGAAATAGATACTTGTAGTTATGGGATACTTTTACAATTAATATAAACAGCAGGAAATTTTCGAATGGATCATAAATAAACGTTGATATTATGCAACCCTATCACCTAGCACTGAAGATTAAGATCAACTGAACGATATTATAGGTGAAATCATTCATTTATGACATATCGAATGTATGAGTTATTAATAACAAGAGAAGTTGCAACCCATTAATTAAAAGACATAATATGTAATTAACCCTTCAGCTCCAATGAACAATTGGCTATGACGTCTACTAATGAAACTCTTACTACTGAATGTTTAAGTACGACCGAAATAAAAGCAATCTATTCGTTCATCTGTAACTTTCAGGCGTGTTGAAACGTTCTTTTTCTCTTTGGAATAAGCTTCAAAGTTCATTAAGAAGTGGGACCAACTTTTTGTAGCGTATTCAGCCAATTGGTTAAAATGCACAAGACAGTACAAACAAGCTTGAACACAAAACACATGCAAATCGTTTATTGGCCGGACAATCAGATCGCGACCATCCAGTCAAGCGTGCACCGGTCATTGCCTCCTGTGACACGACTCCGCGACTCTAATAATTATTCAACTAATGAGATGCAAGACATATTGTTTGTTAATGGGCGCTACGAAATAATCGAACGGGGGCAACATTTAATTAATGCGAACGGAACTGATAAAGTCAAATTATTACGAGTAGTGGGTATCGGAAATTTAAGGAAAAGGAACGAATAAAAATGGAATAAACATTTTACACATAAACCCCGCAAACTCAAAGTTCAAACAACTCAATATTTCTGATAATCAAGCTTTAACATTACAAATTATACCATTATCTTTATTGTATCGTAATTTCCATAAGTACAGCAAGAGCAACGTCTTGAAAGACGTCGAGCATGGTATACTTCAAATAAATTATTAATGAACAACTCAATTTATCTCGTCAAAATACCGACATCTGCCGAACTCATTCAATATTCCAAGCCACCACGCAAATCATCAATTATTTACACGAAGGTGAGTTTGCACTTACACTTAGGTGATAAGGTAAAGGCTGAATACTGATAATGTTTTAATATAAATGGATATCTTCCCTGGCTCCGTCAGTTCCATTAGGGAAAGTAATTGTAGACGTCATTCAGTGTTTACGGGTTAGAAGACTATATATTACCATATTGTTATATGTACAAGATGTTTAAGCTTTAAATGCACTCCTCATGAATCCTACTGAATATAAAACTAAGGTTTAATAATTATCTTTATATAACGTATATTCGCTTCGTCACATCACATGTGTGAGAGCCTTCTCCATTTCATACAGCCTACATAAATACCATCTTAGTGAGATAGATGGCAAGTCCTCTTTCAATTAATATTTATGTTTATGACGTCATTACTGTCCACCGTAAGTGCACGTAGATAAGGAGCACTCGACTATATTTTATCTTATAATGTTTACGAGTGATACGGTGGACTACCGGATTCCTATCACTAACACATCCCTATAATAATATCCATATCTAGTTCAATATAATGAGCGTCAATTTATGAGGCATATCGAATAGTTATTATACCTAAATAGGCAGTGCGTCGTCTTATCTTTCGTATGTTAAGGTGTTCTTTGCACATGCTGAAACATATCTATACTAATATTATTATATATTAATATTTTTGCAAAGAGTTTATTCTTTAAAGTCATCAAATTTTCGGCTAAAGTGATACTTGCATAGTATAGAATTGTTATAATATTCAGGTATATATCTTGTATCAACGGACGGATAAATGTCTCCTGTAACACAGGACATTTCCTAGCATAGGAGACATTGTTCAAATATTGCAATTAATTGTACCTACAGCTACGATTTATGTTTTACTTATATGTAAGTTATCCTATAATTGCATGTACATGTATATTTTTTGTTGTCAAATAAAGAAAAGAATTTATTTATAAAGAGGAAAAGTTTGTAATTATGTAAGTATGTATGTATGTATGGTTTTCACGCATAAACTACTGGACCGATTTCAAAAATTCTTTCACCATTAGAAAGCTGCATCTTCACTGAGCAACATAGGCTATATTGCATTTTCAAAAAATTTAGAGATCCTTTCCAAAAATGCAATAATGTAACCCAAGGTGAAAAAAATTCCTTAATAAAAATGCTGTCATCGCGTGCGCTGCGGAATCTATTGAAGATAGAACAAAAAAAAATGTTCTACGGTATTATAGAATGGATCAATATCTAAAAGAAAGTCCGCGATACCATATGTCCATCTTCAGTAGTTATGTTACTACAACAACTTTTTTACGTTTTCAAAGTAAATAGAAGTGCCGACAGTAATCAAACCATGTTATCCATACACACATATATTAATCTTTATCCCATTAAATGATGTTTTATTATAGACTGTTTCAATACCAGCAAAATACTTTTTAAATAAAAAAAATTGGATATTCCATTCAAAAGATATAACGAATTTTTAAAAGTGTCAATCTACAGAAAATACCGAGTAGGTATAATGAGCAGGCGTAGTGCGGGACGGGGTGAAGGTGATTTTCATGTGATTAAAAATTAAACCTATAGTCCGACCTATAGTAGACTTTTCACTGTCACGATATCGCTATCTATGCGGATGAAACCGCAGGGCATATTTGCTAGTATCTTATATGATTATTATTTATTTCACCGTAACATATTCGAAGAAGAAAGTCCATTTGCTACCAGCCGATAATTCAAGTTGTAATTCTCACATCGTCGTGTTTCCTTTTTCTTTATTCTTATTAACAATTAATATCAATTCTATTCAACAAAATTAATCCAGTGTTTTGCCGATCCCTAACGATACATCATTTATTTTTGGCCATCGGCAACAGAATAACTATTAAAATGGATTATTTCATGCTGGTTAGGTATGATAAAAGAAATTCATTAAAGCAGGCTGGTGGTATGCCTATAATAGGACTGAGGGGGAGCGAGCGTCCTTGGTATACACCTGTCATATTTAATTGACCTTTAAGTAAAATATATTTGATCTATTTATAGTACCTATAGTGAACCCATGCACAATAATGATGATAAACATATAATGTATAGTTATTCGACATATCCATATCTTCACAGTTTAGGGGTGAATCAAATAATAATAAAATGTATCCAATAAATAATTATTTAGAATACAAAATTTGTCTTCAATTACATATATGTACTTAATAAAATATATATTTTTTCAGAAAACCAGCCAAATTACCAAAAACGTTATTTTCAGCACACACATCATATCGAATGTCGCCAGGCCTTGGCTTAAATGGGGGCACTAATAAAGAGACACTTGATACCACGTGTAGCGCAAATAGACCCCATACAGCGGGGCCCGGGGACAATGGATCGTTTCCGTGCCTTGCCACCTCATTACTTGTAGGATGGGCCTTTTAATCTAATTTGTTTGATCTCGTTGTAGGTAATTTATTCAGACTTTATAACGGTGTGTATTTTGCACGATTACGACTGGCAAGGTCCGGATATATTCCGTTTCGGTGTGTTGTCGGCTTTCAGAGTTAACATTACGCATCTTCTACAGAGTTTAATGTGTTTGATCATAGTCTTTACCACTTATCTTTTACAGTCTACGAACATTTAAAACTTTGCTATGAGTCAGCTTATTATCGCTAATGATGCGTCCCCATGTAGAATGGCAAAAGTTGGGTCGTCTTTCTTTTTAACACTTAATACTTTTTACTGTTTGTTACTTTAACAGCTTCATTCATCGTAATTTATTCTTTAACATCGATAAATTAATGATAAAGCGTCTTCAAGGGAGGTGTGTGAGTTGCGATAGTTTTATTGATATGATTTTAAAAGAGCAACTTTCTTGTCCGTTCATCTCCAAAGATACTGCTTTCCGAATTGATGGTAAATGGTAAAAATATGTTATGACAATCAATGATTGAGTTTGAGTTTTTTAACCCGTCTTCGAGTGAAACAAAAATGCGGAACACAACGGTGAGGGCGGCTATTGTGCTCGGCACTTAGCAGTTAGCAGCTTCGGCGACATCGGCCCACTGGCCGGGGCTCTAATCATATCTTCCGGCCAATAAACAGCTAGAAACAATGTCTTTAACGACAGCTTTGTAAAAGTATTGGAACGAGGAAAAGTATAAAATGTTCAAATAAATTCAATATTGAGCAATCAGAAACGTTCTGCTTAAAGATCTTTGACATTCCATCGGTATGTCGTAAAATAATGTTGTTGGGATTCAATTATAATTTATAATTGAGCAACGTGTATTCTTATATTCAACAGTATATTTAATAATGTAACAATAGTCTTTGAAAAACGTCTGTATTCAGATAATAATTTAGATTAATTAGTTATTTGCCTTTTACTTTTACGTTACATAACTCGTATATTATGAAACATTTAAAATTCATCGTTGATATAATAAACCGAAATAGCAATGTTTCACTTTTCGCATCTAAATCTTCCGAGTGCAAACTGTAAACAAGTTTCACTTCTAATCGTTTAGCCAGCTCATCTAATCACGGTGATAAATAATACTTCCTGGTGTGTCTACTTTCCGCGTACACTGCTTTATTACAAAACCACATCATATTATGTGATCGAAACCTCATGTGTGAAACTCCAAGCCAACATCAATATGTATTTTATATCTTATCAAACGGTCTCAGTTTTCGTAATGACCAGTGCATCAACCGCAGAGAAACGACCTGTGTTAATGGCAATGTTTTATTGGCTTGGCCTAATTGCCTCCCGCCCCGCATTAACATCGTTTTCGTGGCGACCTAGATAAAATATTGTGCGACTTGTTTTCCGAATTCTCTGCGGTTTCTTGAGAAATAACGTTGGTGCATAAATCACTACGCATTCTTCACAACTGTATTTTATAATCCGATTATACCGCTCGATTTATTTTGAATCAAATTCCGATCGTGAGTTTATCGCGTCAAAACCACGTGGCACGTGCGATCAAGGAAAAGATATGTAGGTCCAGTAGCGGCGGCAACATTTTCAATTTTCCAAGCGAGCAGTCAGCTGAGCCCGAAATGTATCCAACGTTTTTAGGATGGATGAGAGCCCGACGCCTTTCAATCACCTGCCCTGACAGTCACACAAAAGAAAAACGAAATAGCAAACGCTCTACAAAGTTATCGATTTTATCTTCAATACATAATGGATGAAACGCCGAAGCGCGATACCTACACGTTATAGCGAAATCGTTAGGGCTTTACTAGACTTCTCCTATATATTACGAAGAAATAGATAAAGTTAAACGTAAATTACGTTATACGATAAAATAAACGTGTTGTTAATAGCGACAGTGTATTAAACAAATGCTATAAATAATAGACCTACCTCCGGACCGGTTGCGACGGTCGTGAGGTAATGCGTACATATCAACATTACAGTTGTAGCTGTAAAAACTAGTATCCGCAACAGGTGGGATTACATCTTAGGCGAGGTAGGTATAACGAGCGCACAGCGAGCCGGTTCTGTCGTCGATCGGCTAGATTGGCATCAGCAGACGTTCGCATTTAATTCAGAATAAAACACTGGGACAAATATCTGATCGGACCAAACGATGTGTATGATGCATTGAGTGCCGTCGATTGCCTTGAATGAAAAGGAAATCCTCGAGTAAGGTGACTAAGTTTACATGCGTAATGGCATAAAACAAGTTTATACCAAGTCACGATGTAGCCCTGATTAATAACGAAGACAAGCAAAAAAGCTTTCAATTATAAACGATTGTACTTATTAACTATCCATGTCTGAATGACGACGAAAGAAGTCATAACTTAGAAAGCAATTTCATGCAATGAAGTATGAACAGAGAGCATCGGCCCAAGTGACGCATGCGCGCCTCCTGCGCAACGGTCAATTTACTAAATTTATAGCAGCTGCAAGGTCGCACAAGGATAACGACCCGGCCCACATATTACGAAACAAATATTCAGGTATGAAAAAACTTTTTCGTCGAGATTATCACGATTCACGATTACCGTCTTCCTCGCGTAACGATGCTCTCCAAATCGATTAATTAAATTAAATTTCGACTCTGACCTCCACAATTATTAATCAAAGACGAAATATAACGTAAAAAATAAATTACTCAGAGCAGACAGATTGTCGGCATAATTGAATCGCTCTAAACGAAACGTGTTCATCCCAAATTGAATGGTTAACAAAAAAAGCAGTGGATTTAACATCGTCATCTCCGCTAACTCGTTCCCAGCTCGGAGATTGATCTATTCCATTTCATTACAATGTGATTCGAAAAAAAGATGAATCATAAAATGGACATTTCCAAGATTCGTTCAATAAAATGGAGTAGAAATCTTTACAAGAATTAACTTGTATAACACACCATTCAATTTCACATCATCGTATGTTTATCCATGCTTTAATTATTTAATGGCTGCGGTAAACATCATAACTGAATCTTTTGTGATGTAAACAGGAACGCCATGTTAACGGGTTAAAACTGATCGGTCGAAAGCGCTCGTTATCGAGTTAACGCTAATTTTCTCTAATAGCATTACCTCCAGCCCGATCCATGTACTGCTCGTATAACCAATTTACAATCACTAATAATTTTACCCATATTTACTGACTTATTGATTAAATTATTAGTAATTAAGATGGTTAACTTCTTAAAGACTGTTGACATGCTGCTGTTAAAGACACATAACAATAGGACATATAATATCGTAAACCGATATTGAAAGAAGTAAAATTGGAATGGGCAATATGCTGTAGAAGGATATAGGTACGATTAATGTCGAAGTATAATCACATGCATTTCTCATGGCGTGTTTAGGAACTAGATTAGCGAGAACAAGCATTACTCATTCAAATATGCTTCCTTACAAGCTCACAAAGGACCTCCAATAATGTTTGAAACTATTACTTACACGCAAAAACAAAGGGACCATATTGCTATCATAAATCCCTTTCTTACAACGAATACGATGCGAACGTGGTCCCATTTCATAACTAGTATTAGATTTATGACCATGTTCTCATTTTTTGTTTTAGGTTTTATCCTATAAAATTAAGCCTGTAAAGATAGGTTACCCATAAGTAAGCGACCATTATCTGAAGCACCAAAAACAGATATTAAAATTATCCCGATGGTCATCCATTAACCCTACCATACATTCGCTAATCCCACAATATTTTTCAACGCATCCCCTTTATTACCCTACAAAAGAGAATGAGCAAGAGCAATATAGGTAGCTACCTACCCACATACCTACACACACGGAATACGGATAATTAACAGGAAATGTAACGTAGGTACGCAATATTGGATTGGCCCGTCGATTCGTGACAAGTGAGGCATTAGAGGCCACACCGTTTAAGTTATTATGGAAGCCTCTTCAGTTCTCCATCTAATGGGATTATCCAACTTCCCTCTGACGTGAGCCGACGTGTGGCACATTACACCGCTGTTTCGATTCGCCTCACTCATGACCATTTGCTTATTAGATTTATAATAATCATGAAATAAGCGCTTCGAGATTATGACATAACCGAGCGTTTAAACAAACATTAATTGAAGATTCTAGAAAATTTTTTTTTGCGTTCTTAGTTCAAATCATAACCAATCGTAACTATGTAATAAGTTTGGAGTTACAAAAACACGCATGTCTAAATTTAATAAAAATGCGACGCATTAAAAATTGAACCTACTTGTGTACAATCACTATTTCATGAATCATGCATTCTGAGAGCAATTCCTACGCAATATCATATTTAAAATATTACAATGCAACAGAGCAATTTAAATCGAGAACAATTACAAAATTTGAAACACGTATTTCACTAACGCAGACCATAATGTGTTTAAATACAAATATAAAATAATGCTATTTAAACTATTCGCTCGTACATGTTTATCAACACAGAGCATTTTCTTAATAATAATAGTTCCCGTCTTTTCAGCCAGCGCAAACAATACAATTCGTAAAGTAAACGTTATCACCGCGATCCTCGAGAGGAGAGCATAAATACGAATTGTTTTAAACTCCAATGACGCCCGCGCCCGCTTTTGTAAACATTTTGAACGCTGCATGCAATTATATTTGAAACAAAAGCAGAAATATATTCGCCCAAATTATTATTGCCAGTAATTTTTAAACAATGAAAATCTTTATGAATGGCGCGAATGTTGCGCGCGATAAAAGATTAAAGACTTGCTATAGTCCAGGAGGAATCGGCGCATGAGTACCGAAAACTATTCCACCTCAATTTTTTTACGTGATCCTCTTCAAATTGCCCTACTGATGATATAAATGCATGTTGCCATGGGGCAACCCGGTGCCATATTGTTTAAACCGAAATTGTTTAAACAATTGCAAGGAATTGTTATTTTTCAACCGGACAAATTTTTTTTATATTTTTTATCGAAATACCAATAAAAAAGGTCCAATTACTTTTCACGATAAAGTTAATATTTTCAAAGATATGAATTTTTTAAGGTTTGAAAAATCTCAAATTTGGGTACTTTCGACCCATGAAAAATATATTTAAAAAAAAAATAATATATAAGTAATATTTTTTTTTCAATTCTCTATACAATAGTTAATAATATTGTTAATAGAGATTTAAGAAAATTTCATTGTTTATATCTGTTTTTTAATTGTTAACTTCGCGCGCTCACAAGTACGCGCCGCTTACCTGTATCGCCGTCTCTCTCTTACTCATGCGCTGCATCGGCCTCTCTGTGTCTTGAATCATTATTTATCATTTATCTTAAAAACTATCAACTTTATCAAGATTTCTAAAGAGAGCAATCTTATTAATAATTAAATTGTCTACAATTTGTTTCTTATATATTTTTTTCTGAAATCAATTTTTTTAAAGTTATTTAAGCATAAATTGAAACATGTAATTAAAATTACTTTTTTATCAGTTTATATTACTTTTTTGTTATTATCATAAGTAATTTTTGCATTTATCTCAACAATAATAAGATATAATAGTATTTGAACATTTTTTGAAATCACAATTATTTATAAATAATAAAATTATATTGGGTACGCACTTGGATGTTTAGAAAAAACATTCAAATAAATTGAAAAAAAATAAAATAAAAACTAATTTTATAAATATATATCATGGTGTGTGTATGATTGTGTCTAAGTAAGAAAAAGATTCTTTTCTTTGTTTTTTATTTTCTCAAGGTTACTCTTTGTATTAAACCGCAAGATGTTTGTTTGTTCTTGTGACAAAATTATTGATTATATATAACATTTAAAATAAAAATACAAGTTAGTGCATGTCGATTCTCAACTGATCATTCTTTTGTTTTTTATTCATCGTTATTCAGTCTTTTTTATTTCGTTCAAGACTTAAGATTGTTAAATGTTGTTGCACCCATTACAGTGATTTCGTGTGTTATTAACATTTTTAGATGGATATATAACTGGGTCTTTTACCTTACTTGCTGTTTCAATAACAAAAAAGTAATATAAACTGACAAAAAAGTAATTTTAATTACATGTTTCAATTTATGCTTAAATAACTTTAAAAAAATTGATTTCAGAAAAAAATATATAAGAAACAAATTGTAGACAATTTAATTATTAATAAGATTGCTCTCTTTAGAAATCTTGATAAAGTTGATAGTTTTTAAGATAAATGATAAATAATGATTCAAGACACAGAGAGGCCGATGCAGCGCATGAGTAAGAGAGAGACGGCGATACTTAAAGGTAAGCGGCGCGTACTTGTGAGCGCGCGAAGTTAACAATTAAAAAACAGATATAAACAATGAAATTTTCTTAAATCTCTATTAACAATATTATTAACTATTGTATAGAGAATTGAAAAAAAAATATTACTTATATATTATTTTTTTTTTAAATATATTTTTCATGGGTCGAAAGTACCCAAATTTGAGATTTTTCAAACCTTAAAAAATTCATATCTTTGAAAATATTAACTTTATCGTGAAAAGTAATTGGACCTTTTTTATTGGTATTTCGATAAAAAATATAAAAAAAATTTGTCCGGTTGAAAAATAACAATTCCTTGCAATTGTTTAAACAATTTCGGTTTAAACAATATGGCACCGGGTTGCCCCATGGCAACATGCATTTATATCATCAGTAGGGCAATTTGAAGAGGATCACGTAAAAAAATTGAGGTGGAATAGTTTTCGGTACTCATGCGCCGATTCCTCCTGGACTACTAGTTTATAGCATGTTAACGGTCGTACTAAAATCTATTTTATATCTTCGAACCGTGTATGAATTATATAGCCAGTAAGTTTTAATATGAAATTATTTTAAAACAAAAAAGTAGTTTTATGTGTATAATTTCGGCCTCAAGACCAGGACCAATGATGGATGGAATAAGATAGGAAAATATCAATTTATAATAGATTTTAATGAAATACATATTATCAGTGTTTCATACGAAAGACAAAGCATCGAATACTATGTTAGATGTTACGCATTCCTTCACTCATAAAGGCAAGTACGTACGAATTACATACTGCAGTTAATGTACCGTAAACACCCATAATACCATATGTCAGAGGTCGGGCCAGCTATCAACGTCAATATTCTCGTAATCTTGTTTACCGTTCCGTATGTTACATGTTTATGTGTCTATCGAATTATAAACACACGTTACGGCAGCTGTAAAACTCTCATTGAATGGCGGACGTTCAGAAATTATTTACGAGACGCGCATTCGCTTGGACTTCAGCATGTTTACACTGAGATTCGCCTGTCAAAAGCATTTGTTGATATCTCTTTCAAATATTATCGAAAATCGAAATTAACCATATTTTTTTAAATATAAACCGTTGATAAAATTGCTTGTAATACTTCAAATTTATTAAACAAATAAGGTCTGAAAAGTCCCAATATTGAAGACCCTCTTTTCATCGAATACAAACGGGAACTTCCATTAGCAAAGTCAACTATAATCACAAAAATCTTTAAAAAGAATTTCATCAGAACAATAGCCAAATGACAAATGTCTTTGTGACCGGTGACCTTAACCTCAGCCGAACTCCAATTGAAACTTTAAGCTTGCCCTCCAATTACTGGGATCCAATCACTTCACAATCATTTCTGCCGTTAAGAACCTCTGAACTTTTTACGTTCATTATAGATTGCAATACCATGATAAGTCTTTATTTGAAGAACAAAGATATTTCAAAAGATTCCTTCAATACCATAGGTGGTAAACTATGCATTTGATCATTTGATGATCTTCAGCATAAGATGAAGAAAACTTTGACAGTGTACCAAAAGCGAAACTGGATTGCCCAGCTAGTTTATAAAACAATTTCCTTCATTTTGAAGTGTAATCTGCAGTTCAGTTAACATATGCGATACATCTTACTAATCTAAAATATCACAGTTTGAAACGACGATGTAAACGCTTGGCCTCGTTTCCCAAGCCATGATAAAGATGTATAGCTACACAAAAGCATCTTGCCAAATACTCATGAATAATCCGTGTTTACGAAGAGATTAAGATAACGGAATCTCAATAATATTGAATCGATATTGCTTGCTTACAAGGAACCTACTTCATGCATCGAATTATTCAAAAACGTAAGAATCAAGGAAGTAAATCTTAAATATGGCAAATTTTCATATTTTGGTATAAGTAACAAGGCTTTTGGTTTTAATGAAGAATACATATAACTTAAAGATGGCTTCCGTGATTTTCATTTATTATAGGGTTAGCCATGAGCAACGCCTGGTTGTATAATTAGGAGCCCCTTCCCAACTTAATCACAACTCAATTTTTTTAAGTATAAATAAAGCAAACCGTACCTACCAAACCCTAAACTTCGCAAAGTCAATAAAACGTTTAATAAAATAATAACTTGGTCACAATCGGGTCCCGATCGAATCGTTGGCCTCCGAACTGTCGATAAAGCAAATTTGGAAGTTTCATTGCGACCTTACAACTTCGAGCGCGAACCCCGCCTCTATCCCGCAATGCAGTCTACATCAAGGACGAATAGAATCCCAACTTGACAACCTGGGTGAATCATGCCTTCATGTCTTTGCTCGGGACGAATAATTCGCGACGGTCATCGACCTATAGTCTACACTGTATACGAATGGAAAGCGAACTCTTTATTAGAGAACGTCCAGACAACAAAAACTAATTTATGTGCAGTCCCTCAATAGATCGAATGCGAAACAATCAGCCGCTCGTGTCAGGGTTGGCGCCGCCATTCAATACTTACTTAATTTGTTAACCGAATATGACGATACTACCTATAAAATAACTAATTTATTAAAATGTTATGTATTGATAAATTGCTTCTTCATTGAACATCGTTTAACATAATATAGTATTATGCGACTGTTTTCACTAAATGAAGAACAGACGATTTCGTTAATAAAATGGGGGCTTAATCGATAGTCGACATAATTATCATCCTTGACCTTTTGCATGAATAGGTTTTGGTACGCATAGGGTATTTCCGATTACTACGCGAAAATTAACTACCTCACTGAAACAGGGAAGTGAATGTAGAACTGTAGTGTTAATGGAATTGTAAATACATACATAGTAAGATAACACTTCAAGAAAACTATGCAATTCTCATTAGTTTCGTACAAAAAGGCGATTGTAAAATCATAATTAAAAATATAAACAATTCATAATATAATATATTTAAATCTGCAAAACTCTCGAGTAAAAGTCATTGTGCCGTACAGCGCACCTCTACAAAAAGCAATTCACCTTAAACAATACGTATTTCTTTGCCGAATACCCAAAGATCATTCACGCTGACGTACAACCTTCTTCGCGAAGTTTTACTGTTGTTCGATTGTTGTTCCGCAACTTTCAATGTACAAAACTTATTGAGAGAATAAATCTTGAGCCATTTTGATTAAGCAACCTCTCTAATTGCGGGTACTTTTGTTTGTTTCAGAATCGCTCCTCCCTAAAGGATAAGCGCTTCAGTAATCTAAATTAATCAGCCACCGAGAAATACAAATTGGAATATAAAAAGATACCAAAATTTTCTCAAACACTTTTTGGCCCGAGTACCTTTATCTGCCTCTATTCTTCAACACAATTATATGTACTAGGTATATAACTATCGGATTCGCGTAACGTGTGATATGGCATACGTGTAACATTAGCAATTACTTTTCCGCCACAACCAGTTCCGTGGGTCGAGTAAAGCTTCCAACTGCGTGGATCGTTCACATTTTTTCCTTAAGGTCGAACGCCCCGTGACTCATCGCGACCTTCACCTCACTCGTTTTACATCCGTCTTCCAAATACTGCAGTGTGTTTTTGGTAAAGTCCACTGGCATTTACAATTTATACACACACATTGCAGTTTTATATCGCTAAATATTCGTAATTAGTACATTCATAGTATGAATATGGTATAAAATGAAATAAGGTAAAAACAGGCCACGAAAATCATCTTCCAACTTGAGCGTCGGTCGTGGCCTTTACGTCACATTTTAAATAATTGCGCTGATGTAATTGACGAGATTCCTCTCTTTTGTACTCTGACCGCCTGGTACTTTAAAGTGCCTTCATTACGTCTTTCTTAATAATTTTAAGAAATATACAGTTTGTACCTCTCAGGTAGGTACGCAGAAGCACTTTTTTGTTGAATGAATCCTTTTAGCTAAACAATTCTTTACAACTGTCGTAAACTACCATTATTTTTGAAGTGAACATTACTATTACAACTTCCTCTTGCAAACAAGTCTGTCTACGCAAACAATTAAACTAAACTTCCTATAGTAACGACACTCTCGTTGTCACCCATTAAGTGTCTACTTGATACCTGGTAAAAAACCACCAGGTGGACCGTCACTTTTCCCTATAATTAACCGTATACCTTTACACAAAAAACTCATCAAGCACGACAATACACGAACCGTTTCTTACGACACGAAACCAACATAACACTTTCTAAAGACGCAAACCCACTACCCGCACTAAATTAAACGCTAAAAATGCGGACGTTAGTTGTTTTAAATCTATTTTTATGTCGTGTTAATAATGCGTATGATTGATGTATGTAATTGAAAGGAAAGTTATTCGAGTATTGTAAGCATACATTTTCAATTGGTTATATTATATATATGTAGTACAAAATTAGTGGTACAGAATACCGCGTGTAAAATAAAGTTAACTGTGATGCGGTAGAATAACATTAACATAAATGGAATGGTATTCTACTTTCCTTTTATACGTAAAGATGACTTTATTAATCTAATTGAGATAAAGAACCTTGTTCTTGACATGATAATTGTTATCATGATTCTTAAACGAAAACTCAAAAAAAAAGTTTTAATGTTTTGGTGAATTTCTAACTGTTAAATTATGTGTTTGACCTACTCTAGTCACAACTAATAATCAAACTGAATGCAAATGATCTAAGTTATACAATTTTATTTAATTATAGGTAATTAATTTAGTAGGTAGTTAAATACTTATTGAAGTAGTTACGTATTTATATCGAGAAATAATAATCGCCTTACGAACGATTGCTTTTAATAAGAAATTCGTTTATTTACCTAAAAATAACTTCAAAAAAGACGTTTACGTATATTTTTGCGCAAATGGTTTTTTATCAAGGACAAATCGCATTAATTAGTTTGACGTACGTTCATTACATGCAGAAAAATTACCAACACATGTGATTTTTAACATTCTTTCGTCAGAAATCAATTAAAAATATACACTCTACTGTTTTGTATTCACATTATATAAAATCATACTTCAACCAAAATTGAATTGTACCTAACTACAATAGCCAATAACACTTCTAATTCTAATAAACTAGCACAAGCGTTTAATCCACGTGTAAATTATATGATCTTGAAAATACGTTTTCCCTGAGAAAACTTTGAGCGCGTCATACCCTTAACATGGTTGTAATGTGACAAAGCTCTCGATACTAAAAGGATCGGAGCGTAACCGGGGCCCATAAACATGTTTGTCACATCACACGTGTCTCAAGTTCATTTTGCTAATTGAGCCACGCTCTTCCCTTTACGTCACATAATACTCACTCGTGCGAGCGAAACTGCCCTGCAAATGACTTATATTTCAGAAGTCATAAACGCCATATATATACGAACAATCATAAACTTCGCCCATAAGTAAGATACTAAATCTCATATTAAAATTCATAAATCAACACTACCTATCGTTTATCTAACCGTTTAATTATAGCAGTGATGTACAAACATTTTAGGAACCTGATATTTGACATAACTGATGCCGTCAGCAAAGCCAAAAATTTACGTAAAAAATTATTTGTGAACTTTATTTATGGTGGTGTGTCAATGTTAGCTATTTCACGAATAGAATTAAAATATACGTTTCTTGCTTTACGAATTTTTCCCAATAAATTTAAGGCAATTTGTAAAGTAAGCGAACTGTACCTAACATTAAAGACAAGGAAGATGACTACTGCACTAATGTATAATAAATAAGTATAAAGTATCGCAACCAACGCTCCGGGTGCCTATGAAATGACGTATTGCGAATTCGAGTGCCGACTCGTTTACATTGCATCGTATTTTGCAAGGCACGCATAACAACAGCTTTCGAAAGTATGTCAAGATTGCAATAGCAGTACAGCCGACTCAATCAACAAAGCGAGAAATGCAACGCATCAAAACCTTTCATTTACTAGCATTGCAACGTGAACTTAATAAAATATGCACTTGAATTTTTTACAATAAAACACCGACTTGTTTGACGACGTCGTTCTATAAAATGGGATGGAGGTCTGTGTTTGTTAGTTGACGCTATATAGGTATCTGTTGACGTATTTAACATACTGCAGCAGTGTTTAAAGATAAATTAATATTTCAAGATGAAGTCTTTATACGACTGCTAGACTGTAAACATGAGATGAAAAATCGATTATGATATTCATAGTGCAGACGCTATTGTCAATTCTGGCTGAGTGCCACCAATTCTATGATCAAAGGGATTATCATATATGAAATCCTATCGTTTCCATTGTGACCGCTATCCCGCAATAACATAGAATGGCGACCACAAGCCACTACAATCAATAAACCTGACAACGGCGAGTAGATATAACGGGACTTCGACAAACGTGGAGCGTAAATAGTACGCCGAATTACCGCTCTATGAATAGTCGTATTTACGAAACAATCAACAGCCCATTGTTTAATACGCCATTCGAGGCAACACCCACATAGAATCATGACTCTCATCGTGTCAGGTAAGAACTACAATGAGCGTGAGATGACGAGCCTAACTTCGAGTCAATTTGTTTCCGCACAAATTTACCGAGATCGGGGTAAATCATGACTAATCCTCTCCTAATGGGAACATATTGTCCATTAAGCTTAAGATAAACGCCAAAAAAGCTTTTATTTAATGCATTGTTAGCTGAAAGATGTAAGAAACCGGTTTTATGTTGATGTCGTGTTCTGACCTCGAAGAGTTCGTGACGGAGTGGGCTGTTACTGCACCATAGATCACGCGAACGCAATGCACGATCGGGCGAATGGACTTTAAATTTTGCCGCCGATACAGCACCAGTGAAACGAATATTACGTAATCGAGATCTCAGATACCGCGATAAAGGCCGCTTTCAAAAATCCGCCGCAGACCGCCTACCTTCCGAGAATCTACCCAACTAGCTCAATAAGCTTTCGTATACCCACATCACGGAAGTATAGGTAATAAGAAGTATACTACATTGGTTTTGGGAAATTAACATACCTAATATTATTTCAATACAGAAAAAGCGTATATATTCACAACATATTGCTTTCTAACATTAGCCAAAGTCAATCACCAAATAATAGGATCCATTAAGTATGATCCTTTCACTAAAATGTCTGTAGTTTGTAAAATATCCTGAGACAATGATTGATGCGGGGTTTGAAGGAAAATGGTAATATTGGACTGAATACTGATATATTCTTATATGAAGAACGCAAATATAAACTATCTTGCTACTGCCAAATACAACATGATTCGTAACTATTTCATTGAGATGTAATTTTGTAAAATATTTGATCTCTTATTTCTCAATTATGTAACTCGTTAAGCACACAGCAGCTGTAACATTGATCAAATTTATTTATGTCGTATTTACTAACTTGTTCATACATTTCGGTACATAGGTACTTTGCTAACCTAATCATCGTTTCCATTAAAAGACCCTCATTATTATGGGCAAATTCTTTTACAACTTTTCTGCATTTAATTCCTATGCATTTTTGCGTAATCTAGTTATCAAATACATTTCTCCTCAACTTAAATAAACTCAAATAACTCACCTTCAAGTATGATCCGTAATATTTAGTAACGTACGGGCTGTCACACTGGGACAGCACCATAATCTCCTGCTGTATGTCTTCGATCTCATCTTCAGCCTCTTCTAGATCTATTATCTTGATGGCGACCACTTGCTGTGTCCTATTGTCTACACCCTTGAACACCTCGCCGAACGATCCCTTGCCGATCTTCTCTTGCTTCGTGAAGATCAGCTCAGGGTCGACCTTCTGGAACAATGGAGGGTTCTTGAATATCTTTTTTATTAATATTTCTTTCTTATACATGTATTATAGTAACAAAAACAAACGTCATTGGAATTTATGACACCGAGGACAAAATTAATGTTATTTTAATGATAATGTAGGATAGGTTGATATTATTGAAATCATAATAATTTTATCATTGAAAACAATATTAAGAATTTTAATATTATAATCAAGCATATTCTGATAAAGAATGTTATTAGAACGACACGTCAAATAATAAATATTTGTGGCAAATTTATAGGAATAGATACTTTATCAAATAGTACATGCTTTTCGATAATAGAAACACATTAAAATATTATCTTAAAACGAAATATATGTCCTACAATGATATGCGCGTGTTATGTTAGAAAATTCAATTTAAACAAACACCAAAATTGTACGGATTATACTTATCAACACATCACGATTAAGATAATCACTTTTTAAAAGCATTATGACACCATTTCCTATTATAGGTACAGAACAAATAGGAATACAGACAAGATGAAAAATGTTTTTAAAAATAAACCGGTGTTTTGAATTATGATAGGCAGTGTGATAAATCATAGTACCAAATTGAATTCCCACCAGCTTTAAAAATCTGTTTTTGTTTTTATACGTTCTTCGTACCAAAGTTTGAGCTATCTTTAATACTTGAACAATAAATACGTTAACTTTTTGACAAAAATATGATGGTTTGATACAGTATAATAATCATGGCCATTTTCGATTCATTAAGAACCTAACAAGTCAAATCACGATACCAACATAATAATAGACGTCCTTGGAAATACGAAAATAAATTGCTACCCCCAATTCTACCTCTATAATCACCTTCGCTATTCCTCAGTCATAAGCGTGTAGTATAATTCAAAAACCTTTTGGCATTTGGCTGACATTGCCACGGAGTCAAGGTTTCTTGCGAACGCAAAGCGATCCAACATTTCTCTACGTGACACCTTTACAAAACACGCTACACTATGCAAATGGCGGATACTAAGGCGGGAAAAACTGCTACCAGTTATGTTAATACTGGAACTATTTTTAAACTATATATTTCGTTTTATTGCTTTGATTGATTTGCATAAAAATTTAATGATTATTATATGTATAACAAACAAATCGTTATAGGATAATCTTATAAACAATCGATTTGACTTCCAACATATCTAGAATGTAAAACTGAAATAGATTAGTAAATAGGATGCTAATAAGAAACGCAACGAATTTTCCAGAAATATCTAACTGCCAATGTATTTTTCGAAACACGTGGATCATTTTATCGGGTTTAGCCGGCCGAACATAGTGGGGCCTGGGGGAGACGTGACACGAATGATAAATAGTACAAAATTGGAGCACATTGTGATATAAATCTTATAACATTCATAATCTGGAGGTGAAATCTGCGAGAAGAAAATGGAAAGTGACGCTCTTGGTGGATAGTTCAATACGATTACATTCCCAGATGAAATATCAAAGTGTGAACGTACTTCTAAACATGATTACCACTTAAAACAAGCATGATCTAAACGAGCGTAATTGATTCATTGAAACACACCAGAGAGCCTTATTTTGTATGCAATAAAGATATATTTTGTGCGATGAGTAGGTATGATTACAAAGAGGCGGCAATAACGACATTACGCCCTCTTTAAATTCTACTCGTAAAGGAACCTATAGGGAGTCATAAAACGAAAGACTCATTGCAGAGAGGACAAAAACGTTTATTATGTTTTGCTGGGTTAATTCAAAAAGTTTAATATAGCAGACAACAAGATCTGACGTAGCTGTGCTGTTTTATCTATCTCTTAATTAAAATATTTTGCAGATCTTGGATTCTTAATTCTTACACAATAAGTGCCTGTGATATGTAAAACACGGAAGCTTAAATGGGAATGGACTGGCCATATATTAAGAGGATGTGAAAAATGGAATAGAACATTGATTTTCTGGTATCCCAAAAATGGAAAAAGGAAACGGGGGAGACAGATTAGAAGGTGGGAAGACGAAATCGTAGCAACAGCGGGAAAAACATGGACGAGAACAGCTCTGAACAGAAAAGAGTGGAAGGGAATGGAGGAGGCCTTTGCCAAATCAGGGCAACAGACCAATCTGCCGATGTCGACTCATCAGAGTCTTAATTAAGTTGTTATATGCACATATTGTTTACCATTGTTGTGTCTGATTAAGGCTAATAAATAAATAAATAATAAGTGCCTGACGAAACAAAAAATATAAACATACACAATTTTAAAAGTTTTTAAGTAGTTAAAAATTTAAAATTTGGAATTGTATTTGTAATGAGCATTTTATTTAAGCATGACTCACTTTTCTGTAATACTTAGGTAACGATATTTGAGTTGTAATAAAAAGTACATGGGACTCGTAAATAAAACAGAATCTCAGTTCTATGTATCATTTCAGTAAGGGTAAGTAATAAATTCAAATTCCTCTTAAAGATAACAGAATTTACGACAAAAGTTGCGACAAGAAATAATAATGTGTGCTTCGTTATAGTTATACAATATAAAATATTCTTGTTATTTTTGTTTTAAACGACAATAAAAGTTATGTTTCACTTATTTTATTCCATTTTTTTGTAATTAAATTTCATCATACTTTAATCATTAAGATAGGGGAACATCGTAGGTACATATGTGGAAAATGCATCATTACTCTTATCAGCTATTTTTGATAATTCAACAATTTTATTAATGTTATGAAAATCATAAAATTAATTCATAATATGAATATACGTCAATAAGTGATTAAAATGTTTACTTAATTAATAATCAAAGTTCTATAAATATCTATTCTTTCAATGATAAATGTATTCTCTGGGTAATTAATTTAAGCACTTAATCGTTATAAACCAGGGCTTTTTACTTTCCAACGAAGAATTGATTCTTTATTTCATTGAACTTACTTATAGCATGAACTTATACTGGAACGATTTCAATCTGGATTTTTATAATACTTATATGTGATTCCTGAGTGTTTTGAATACGAGTATGGATTACGGGCACACCACTAGTTGGCGAATATTAAAATGTTGTAGAACAAGAAATTATAACACACTGACTTATAAAAAAAAAACGTTGCCAAAACATAATGAAAGCGAAATATCCATAAAAAATATAAGACCAACTTGTAAAAGACATTCATATCTTCAAAACGTTCATGTATCACACAAAGCAAGAGATACATATTAAAATAATCGTAAATCAATACTGGTATGGCAACCACTAAATATACTTTTCTTCCATACAATTACTACATACTTTACAGTTATCATGTCTAAGCATTCACCAAATAGAAGCTGGTAAGATGCGGATTGCGACAGTAATTCATTAGGTGATGGTGAGCCCCTTTTAAGAAAACCTACAATCTGTTTAAGGTATGTGAGAACCCGTTTGGATACTTTTTGTACCTCGAGCATTACGCCATTATACCATTTAGTAAGTAATTTCACCAACGCGTAAATCCATATTTTAGCTGATTTTTTTACTCTAGAATATTATTGGAGGTAGGATTAGGACAGATAGTAAACCCTGGCGAACGGCGAATGGCGGACTTAATACTAAACCAAATGCCAGTTTTTATGTTCACTGTCCTACGAGGGTAAATCTTAAGTAGAGATATAACCTGAAACTTCCTTTCTATCGTAATATCTTTTGTACATTTATTGTTACTAAGTATATAGAACACCTACATTTAATTGCACAAAACCTAATGAATAAGCAAAACGATGTTGAAATACTATTAGCATTGCAGAGGCGTATTCAAGAGATAAAAGGTCGGCTCTGATTTGCACTGGGTACATCTCTAGTCTATGTATTATAACACAAAGAAAAGAATATTGCAAATCGTTTAAATAAATATTTGGTACTCAACTGCTTTAATGTCAATTTTAAATATATTTTGTGATTTAAAAAAAAAGCGATCTGACGGATATAAGCACCTACCTAAATAGAGTTTAGCAGTACTGGTTTATAACGTAAATTTAAATATGTATATAAATAATTAAATAACAATGAATAAACAAAATGAATCCTTTCAAACGTCTCTTCGTTTCATAATAATCGTCGTACAATTGGTTAATCAGAAAGAATTGTAAAATAACACTTATATAACTTCCTGGCTTTAGATTATGCGATTATCACAACTATTTATAAGGAATATAATAACGTACTATTAAGCGACAATAGAGCGGTGTATTATTAATATCAAAAATATTTTTATATACTGTCGGAGTGTATGATATAGCAATTGCTTTATTTACTTCATTTAATAGAAAGCGTCGGGTATAGCTGTAAGTAATTATTATCAGCCGGAGTAACGATTGTAACTTTAACTAGATCCACCAGGATTTAATAAATTACCTGCAATGAAAGGGCGTTACGACTTGTTCGCGATTAAATGGCGCTGAATTGACACTATCCGCACGCAGCGTTTCCAGCTATTAAAACCTTACTTTTTCAAACCTGTTTTCAATGAAAGTGACGTAGTTCCTCGTTTCATTGTTTGAGTGATGAGTCATGCGAATAGGTGATTTATTGCTGCAATGCAAGCGGAGATTGCAGCTATAAAGATTTAGACTACGACACAAATTGCGACATAAATATAACTGACATTTTCAACGACACTGATTTCACGGCGCGTACATGTCTAATGTGCACGTAATGGACACAAAGAAGAGTCGTATTTATATCGAATATGTTGTACATATATATTGGAACAATAATCACGAAGTATGCTGATTTCATAGTGTCACAGAAGCCGCATACCTTGGGTGTATATTAGAAACGCATTCGTGTCGGGTGACGCGTGCGCAGCCGACATCCGACACGCATTGCGAGAGACGAGGAAATAAAGTTGTATGTAATTCTAAACGATTAATAAACGCGCGGAGCGTAAGAAATTATTGCTTTCTTATGCGTTCACGGTGTGAATGAAAAAACCAAATGAGAATGTAGTAATGGAAGTCGTTATATAAATTTTTACATTTTTAATATCTTCTTTAGATCTAGTTTCCATTTACATAATTAAGAAAAAGGCGCACATTTGGCACAACCAAATTTAAATAGGTACCTAGTTATATCAGTAAAATGAAATTGAACCAATCGTCAAACTTACGTTAGCGGCATGTCGATTATGCGACGGTCGATGTGGTGCCGGCCTGGCTGGCTGCGGAGGCACTTTGAGCTGCCTACGATCAAACGAAGACGCATTGCTGCCAGACCAGCTCCACCGACCGGGACCGTTGCTCCCGTGCGGCAGGGAATACGAAGACTGAGGCCTCAGATGCCTCACACTGGGTCCGGACAGTATTGGACCCGCAGGACCGCGTTGCGGCATCGGCCCCGCTTGACCTTGGACGTAATGGTAATGAGGAGGAGTAGACACCGCAGCGCCCCACATTTTGTATAACTTATCACTCACAACACTTTGAAATCACAATTCACATCACCTCATTATATCAGCAGTGATTGCTTACTGATCCACATTACACTACATAACTGGCCGCTGCCTTATCATCCCTACACCTGATAATATTATAATTAGCCGATTAATTTTTATTTTTATGGAATGATAAGTCGCGCAATACCAGAAGCGAGCGAAACTGGCCACAGTTTGAACTATAATGACTACTTGGAAACGTTGACACTTTGAAAGCAAGACCTCACCGGACGTAAGTAAGACGCGATTGGAATTAATTCACGTTTGATGGACAATGGTCTCACCGAATATGGTCGCTAATGAACCTAAAGTAATTTAAACGTATTTTTGTTTAGAAATATTGCGGTCAGTGAAGTCATTTAAAGTCACTACACTGTTAAAGGCCAAAATTACAACGGTACCGCGTCTACCAGTAGAATATAATGGGAAGATCCGAAAACGTGGCACTGAACTGCGTTTTAAAGTTCACGTCACTGAATATTACAATCCAATGGTAACTTAAACAACAGCCACACGGTTTCCACTCCGTCGAACAGCACAAGAGAAATCAGTCCCGACACGACAAATCCATAGTGATGGATGGCGTGTGAGTTACAACGCATTTGAGTGTAGACTGTTGCGTGCTGGCTGCGGTCGTAAAGCGTTCCACATCGGCCGTCCTGGCAATTGCATTATAATTTTTCGCAAGGGAGCGCGGGGGCGCAACCATTGCGCGGGCGGCGGGCGGAGAGCGGCGCCAACAGACCGTGCAGCACCAGCTGCTTCGGCGCGCCGCTTCGCTTCCACGCTAAACATTACACAGAGCACCGCGGTGAACCACCAGCCGCGTGAATCGTAACGCGACCGACCGCAATCACCGCTAAACTACGAATTGCCCACTCTAAAACTGTAAGCCTGCAACGTTATCATTGCACGTAACGCTATATTGTCAGCTGCTGAATAAAACTAGGCCTCAATAATGGCACCATAAAAAATACCCGCAGTTGAAAGAGAAAGTTAATGAACACATTTGCAACACAATCAAATCTGTCTGTGGACTGCTACAAAACAATAGATGCCCTCGTGTCAAAATAGTACCTACTACGAGAAACATGTATAGGATGAATCGTTCTCAAAACAAAGAACAAATTGAAGGAACAATGACAAATTGGTTTTAGGCGTTCCCGTTAACGAGCGCGAAAGTCAGTGAAACAAAGGCATTACGAAACTTTCGTTGACCTGCTCTAGCAAGTATTTGGCTTGACGCACACTATGTACAAAGGATTAGTATTCCGTTTACGACATTCCACGGCAATGGCAGTGGCTTGGACTGTTCTGAGGAGTCACCGGCCTCAGCCGTGATGTGAATACCGACCGATGTCATTCCATACTTTTACAGCAGCGCTTCACATCACCATAACCGTACGATATTGGTCGACGTGACCCACATATATTATTTGGGCTTAGGTCCTTTTTTTGGGATACATCTAAACTGATACAGACACAAGCAAAATAAAACTAATAAGAATATGGCGTTTTAGTCATGATCTACATGATCATAATAAAACCTACACAAGATGGCTCTCTCTTATTTAGATTCCGCATACGTATCTTAATCACCTTGACAAATTTTAGGCGTTATCATTAGCTTAACCAAGATAAGACGAGAGTGAAAACCTTGTCAAATTTATAAAACACACACACCGAACGCTAGAACAAATACTTGTTAGTGCCAATAAAAACGAAGTATAAGACCTCAAAGTCTAATACCTTAAACAACCGATAGACACCGAGGCCTACGCGTGACTAAAAGAAGCAAGGAGTAATCATTTAACAATAAATTCTGAGAATAATAGAAGCACGTATCGTAGGATGTACGCATTTATACAAATATGGACCTTAAGATGTAAAATTGATTGAAGATATTCCAATCAATTGTACATGAGTACTATTACGAAAAGTGTTAAATGAAATTTCCTAACTATCCATTGATCTCCACTTCAAAACAAGATAATGTTATCTTGATTCATGACATTCCATGTTCTATCTATAGAAGGAAAAGATAAAAGATTAACCATATAAAATGATTGTGCAAAATATTGTTCGTTGTTTTAAAAATAAAGGAAGTAAATTATACATGCTCATACCATAACAAAGCTTTATGAAGCGATGGCAAATGGGATCAATTTTGCAAAGAAGTTAGTTAATAATATATAAACAGATCTTTTCTCAAATTGTAAACATCACTGTATATACCTTACGAACAAAAGTCGAATAAAAATAGCCTCAAACGCAATATTTATCCATCATTTATAAACAACTGGATTGCAGTAAAATTAAATACCTGTGTACGCTAGGAAGCTGGATCTAGTTGCCGGTGCCTCAGAACATAAATCGTATAAACACAACAGTTCCAAAATTTATCGCCACGACTTAAGTATTCACTGTACGCGGAAATCGCCCGACTGTTTCATTTACCATTAAATAACATTGTTATTGGACGGGAATAAACGGCGATAGAAATACATTGAAACAGTTCCGATTCACCGCATACGTGCTTTTGATCGGTGGAGAATTGAGTTCGATTAAATAGAGCTGTTTCGTGTTACATTCTTTTTATAGCGATACAGCATATCGTTTTGAACTCGTCTAAGTAAACAACGAAAATGCAATGCAATGCAGTAAATTGTTTTCAACTGGTTGTGAGATTATTTTAAATTCGACTAAAAGTTCGCAAAACAGCATATCTTCTTCTTCTTCTTCTTCTTCTTATATATATATAAAAATGAATCGCAAAATGTGTTGGTAAGCGCATAACTTGAGAACGGCTGAACCGATTTCGATAATTTTTTTTTTTATTATATTCCTTGAAGTACGAGGATGGTTCTTATGTAGAGAAAACGTAAATATTATGTACCACGGGCGAAGCCGGGGCGGACTGCTAGTTTCTAATAATTCTTGATTATTTTACAGACAAACCAAACAATAAAACTTAGCCTTTATTTTTATACTAACACTCACACTAAAAATAAAGATATAACATTGATTTAAAACTATTATGAGGCAATTATGTAACCATTATCTTATATAACAACAAAGTAAACTATCAAAAACCGTGTGAACAAGAAAGAGCCAGCGTCATTAGCTTCGAATGATGTAAGAAGTGTTATTGAAATGATCTAGTTATTACTTATTAGACAGTCCGCACCTGACCATTGCGAGCACAAAACATCCCATTTGCGTCACATCGGAAACGCATTAAGTGAACGAGTACAGCGCCATGAAAGCGCAATATCCGACCGACACACCAGCACCCGGTTATTGCTGTATTAGCGTCGATATTAAACATCGTATGAGACCAATGACAACGAATCAACTTACAATCACCGGCTCGCCAGCCTTTCCATTCAACAAAAAGCCAATTTGCTATAACAACATTCACGTCTTAATAATTTTCAAAAAACGGACTTTCTGAAACGTTGGCCAGAATCCCATAAAACTTAATTTAATTTTCTATAAAAGGCGCTTAAGGAAATTAAATCATTTTAATGTCATAACTTCGGACGATTCTCTAATAATCCCTAAAAGCTGTCCCTGTTAATTAATGTTAATTTACCGCTTCAAGCAGAAACTTAAATGATTTCAAAACTCTGCCTTCAAATTAAGCAATGGGCGATTCAATTAAGATCTACAAGCTTTGTGTTTTGCTTTAGGCTTTAGAGGCCGATTAAATTTAAGAACAGTTTTTATGTTGGTGTCCTTTTACAACATGAACAATCAAGCTATGTTATTTTGTTTATTATTCTTTGAAATTAAATCCACTTTAACCATACTCAATAAATTCCAAAGATTTCAAACATGTTATCTTTCACTTCCACATAGCAGATACATATATTTGTGAGCCGTGAGCGTATAGAGATAAATCGGATGTTCCGCAAAAAGGAAGACCAATAAAATGTTCCCATTCCGACGGCGTCTTATTTAAGAGCTCTCGATTATTCAACGTGAACCGACTCGTGTGCAGTGAATGCAGCGGCAATGGTCCGAAAACAGCTATTTCCACCTCGCGCCTCGCGAAGAAAGAGAAAATCGATGTTCCACCGACGTGCTCCTCCTGTCGCTGTGTAACAACTGTGTTCGACAAACTACAGGTGACGACATACGTGTTATGACTGCTCCAGCGCTTCTACCTACTTTAAACTTCAAACAGAACTGAGAAATACAATCTTATTCTTACGTATGCACTAATTGTGTTTGCAAAATTGGAAATGCAGAAGTGAATCAATTATTTTACATGACATACCAACCCCATAAGTATCCACAATAATTAGTATAGGGTGATTGACATCGGAAAATGAGAGAGTTTGGTAGGCGAAGAAACGAAGGGGTTGTATATTCGTTTATCTCGCCCCATCCATCACCGTAGGAAACTCTATAAGAAACCGTTAAGATACTTTCAATCATTATCCAGAATATCTATATAAATAACTGCAATAAATAGTATGGGATGTTTACGACAAAAAAGCTTCCGAAACTTATCACCAAGTTTGCCAAAGTGAAGCTGACGACTGGGCCACTTTTGTCAATATTAATTTAAGATACCATTTGACATGTGTACATAATTTGGACAAGGTGTAGACGGCACTTGAAAAGGAAGTATCAGTGTCTACTTTAATCACCATTTCAACATGTTAGCTGAAACTTGTGGGTAGCGACATCACCGTTATTAAAAAATGTCATACAGACGAGACGTATTTATTAGGAAACTTTCAATCGAAATTTCCATTCAGATCCATCAATATTTCGGAATAATTAAATTAAAAACATAAAATTATAATTAAAAAAATACAAAAAATGTAAATACTTTAGTTTAAACAAGTACATAATGCTGCATAAATATACAATGTGTAGTAGGTATATAATCTGTATGGTACAAGCGTCGCGACCTTAAAATACGATAGGTTATGCGGCTTACCACCGAGATGAAAGTTCACACTGTATCTCATTACCTAGGTGTTAGAAAGCGGAGCAACCAGCAGGTCTATTATAATCTATTGATGTATATAAATAACAGTAATTAACTTAATGATGTCATATTACTTCATAATAACAATTGCTTTATAATGGCATCATATTGTATGCTTAATATTAATTTGATTTTTTTTTATTTATAAATTCCATTAGTTATTTTTAACGATATCCAATAGTATCTTACAAAATAATTTCCTCTGGGACAATTTCTACTTTACTAAAGCTGAAGTAACATTGCTTCCGCATGAATAATATACTCCCGAAATGTGTTACAAAAATATCCTCATGTGTCATATTCAAGTCGGATTCGTGCACATATTTTCCTCTCAAGAAAATCTATTTACCTCTAAACAATACTGTGAATGAAAGTAATTTTTGAAAGTGGCCGCGGTGCGATCACGCAACCGAAGAGCCGATTAAATGGACGCAATCAGTATAAACTACAACGTTATCGCAATAATTATTTTACGAAATTATTACACATTTGTGTATCGTCTTATATAATGGCGGATTATATTTTAAAGTAGATTTTTTAAATATGTAAATAACATGTGCTTAACGGTGCTCGATTAAATTAGTACATATAAATTATTACATTTAATACATTCAGTATACAAATATATCAGTAACTATAAATATACCTACACTTTAATAATGAGGTAGATTAACGTGATAATATTATGTATATTGCCATTTCTTGGGACATATTTATGTATTATCAATTTGATATAAGTAATAAAAAGAAGTGAAATCATCAATAATATATATAAAACCTATTACAAAATATATTTAATAACATCCAGGAAAATGTACTAAATAAGGAAACTTGTGTGATTTAATAACGCCATTACAGTTTAATTCCTGATAAAAAGAACTGTTTGTAAAAACGTGGTAAATTCCGAGTTATTATTATTGTAAATCTATCTTATATTAAAACTATTTCGTATCGACACTCAGAAACATTTCCACTAGTTTTTAATCACTTCATATCTAACTTATCTCTGTTATAGCCGATAATCTATACTCTATAGGACCTGTGAATCATTAAGTGTATGTGAATATTAGTCACATTTATTTACAATACTAAAATAATTTAAGGATTTCTTTATAATATGAACCTAAGTATATATTATAATTTAAGTAAATGAACCTAACGATAATAAGGAACGCGAGTCGTGTATGATTTCTGTTACTATTCAATATTCATCTTAGCAATTACTATCTTTTTTAAACAATGTTCCTAACAAACATGCAGCGAAAGGTATCAACACCTGATTTTATCTACAGTTGTATATCCAATCAATTTTCATAATAGGGAAGCATAGCGTTTCGTTCAGAAACCGGCATTCATTATCGACCTAACGACATAGTAATAATTATGTACATTCTTTACACTAACACAATCTAATGTGTTTGTGTAACGAGTAAACTATGAGTTAATAGCTTACTCAACACAAGCATTGCCGTGAGCGTGAAGATGGCACGGCTATTGAACAAACGGGGGACCTGCGCCCGCGCAAGGTCACTGTGACATTACCGACCGGACAATTAGCATGAATTACTGCCATTTCGCAAAGGAGTTGTAAACAACAACACGGTGGAATGTATCGACAAATATGACAGATGTAAAACTTGTCTCAACTAATTATAATAATAACCTATTTGTGAATGTGTACTGCGATATAAATTTGATATTTTTATCTTTCTCTTCTTTTGCAATACAACAAAACGATTTGCTCTAGATTTCATAACAAAAAATTGCCTTCATGGTCGTAGAAATTTAGACAAATTAAAGCAAATCAGTAAAATAGCATGAAATATTTATCCTTGAAAGTTGGCAACTTTTACATTACCAACATTAGGTAAACTCTGATAATTTCTGTCACGAATTTGTAACTCCACGCTAACAGTAGTTTGTTTACTACGCACCTCTGCACAATATTTTTAGCATAAACAAAGAATCGCGTGTACTACAATAATCTATAAGGCCAAGGGCAGATGGGCACGCAGAAACAATTATTGCATTCATTATTTTATCATACTATTATTTTATTTCAGAGAATTCTTGACATTAAATGACCAGAGCCGGGGACTTCCTAAGTTAAGCGCAAAGGAAAATGCTACTGAAATTGCAATCTCATGACATTGAACATTCATAATTTGTGTTATTCCGTACTGCAATAACTAGGTATTAGTAGGTTAATATTATAGACTAATAAGATATAGGCCGGGAAATATACGTCCATCATACCTAGTCTCACGCAGTGGTATAAGATAAAATATAATCAACTGCATAATGCAAATACATACAATTATTTGGTCCGTCAATATAGCATCTAATACCGAAGATCAACAAAGCAAAAACTGAATGTAATCGATTTATTAAAATTGAATCGCTCCGGCACGTGGACCCACTACATGTGATTACAAAAAGCGCAATCAAAGGAAGATAGATGAGTTCCATGTGCAGGTCTGTGATTAGGAAGCCGCTCTCTTATTGCATAATATACTGGTATCGAACGAAGCAATCTATGTTATTTAGCACATTTATTGCCAAGCCCACCAAGACAGCTTCATTATAATCCAACGCTGTATACTGACGCTGTTCCATATAGTAGGTAATATAAAACTGTATTTAATGTGTGATTTTTTAATAAAATTGCAACACTGTAATTTAATACAAATGTTTAACGTTTAAGCTTCATCCAAAGCTATGTAATTAGTTATTTTTATAATTAAACTAGCGGTCCGCCCCGGCTTCGCCCGTGGTACATATGAAAAATAGATGTTGGCCGATTCTCAGACTTACCCGATATGCACAGAAAATTTCATGAGAATCGGTCCACCCGTTTCGGAGGAGTATGCAGACTAACATTGTGACACGAGAATTTTATATATAATAGACTACAAGCCCGCATAGGACAAAAATATGGGTCAAATGAACCACCAGGGGACATATCTAGAACGATAGCAGAGCAAAAAATAATAAGATTCATCACTATGCCGTCACTTGTAAGCTGTCCAACTGAGTGCAGATGAGAATTGAAAAGTACAGGTAGACTCGGTAAATTTTGGTCATATATTTTTGTACGGCATTCTTAACCATCGATAGATCCATTAAAAATAATAAGAAACCGCTCAGTGCCGTACAAAAATGTTGGTCCACCAAGTCGGAATTTTTATTTAATTTCCGAGAGTTACCGGGGGTAAATTTGGTCATTTGACCATGTACGGCATCTGTGTCATACTATTGCTATACTGCTTTTAATCCATTATTCCGCAACGCCGTACAAAAATCATGGGGACAAGGGGGAAAAATCGAGAGTTGCAATCCCCTCTCTTTCCCCACTCCAGGGGGTCATTTGACTAAGTACGGCTTCGGTTCCAAAACATTATCTAGCACTCAAAAGTACTATTAAAAGCAATGCCGTCAAAAAATAATTGTTCTTTTAAATGTATACCAATAATCATCTTAATTTCATCGAATTCTTGATATAAAGAGCTGTAAGGTCATTTGACCCTGTACGGGAACTTTTTTTTTAACATGATATTGTAAAATTCAATTGTTGTATAGTATTGCCGTTCAAAAGAAACCGTTCTAAAAAAAGTAATAGAGAAATGCAAAACCAGAAATTTTGTTAAAGTTTAAACATCGTAGATTAATGAAATATAATAGTTTTCTACACTTTATCCGTTGTTTTAAATAGTATTAACATAGATAAATTAGGATAAAACGATGCCGTACATTTTTGTGCAGACCACATCTTTTAGGCTGATGAAAGCGACGAAAGCTACAATTTTAAGGGTGCTTTATGGCCATTTGATACAGTACGGCATTAACATATTTTTACCCAACTACGGCAAAGCAAAAGGAGGGTTATGGTTGTTTACAGGTCATGTATGTATGTTCATCTATTCCCTCGTAACTTCTAAACTACTTATCAGAATTCGACAAATGACATATCATTAGAAGCGTCTGAATTGTTCACTGGATAACCAGCGACCAGCTAGCTAAAGGCTATATGGGGTTTCACAAAATCTAATGTGGCGCCCTCTAGCGGACAAAACAAACAGAGTAAAAAAATAAAGTTAAGATAAATATGTAGTGTTTGGTATCATTTGAAAGCGCTTTACTTGTACATTTTGAATATGTATATATTACTAGCATTTGCTTGTGACTTTACCTGTATTCATGGACTGATTGCATATAATTCACATCTTTTCGTTCATAGCTTTTTTATTAGTTCATCCGACTTTCCAAGGTGATAATTAACCACCTCGAGCTTCTTAATATTAATGTATATTTATATTTTATTATAAAAATATAAAGCAAACATTTCGTTATATGGATTTTTTTCTTTTTCAGATTTTTCCCCTTTGAACCAACGAAAATGTACGGCACATGAAAAAATATTATCTATGCATAAAATACTTTAAAAATAAATTTATTTCGTGTTGTGTCAAATGACCCCCTGGAGTGGGGAAAGAGAGGGGATTACAACTCTCGATTTTTTCCCCTTGTCCCCATGATTTTTGTACGGCGTTGCGGAATAATGGATTAAAAGCAGTATAGCAATAGTATGACACAGATGCCGTACATGGTCAAATGACCAAATTTACCCCCGGTAACTCTCGGAAATTAAATAAAAATTCCGACTTGGTGGACCACCATTTTTGTACGGCACTGAGCGGTTTCTTATTATTTTTAATGGATCTATCGATGGTTAAGAATGCCGTACAAAAATATATGACCAAAATTTACCGAGTCTACCTGTACTTTTCAATTCTCATCTGCACTCAGTTGGACAGCTTACAAGTGACGGCATAGTGATGAATCTTATTATTTTTTGCTCTGCTATCGTTCTAGATATGTCCCCTGGTGGTTCATTTGACCCATATTTTTGTCCTATGCGGGCTTGTAGTCTATAAGATTTCGTACTGACACGTGTTAAATATCAAACTCGTCTCTCGTTTCATGCTCGTTTCGGATCCAGATGACAGATCGTAATCACAATGCATATTTATAATCTTCTCAATTTCACATTGCATTAATATTTATTAATTAAAAAAAATTTCAATGTTTTCTCCACAAGTATGTATAGAAGTTAGTATTATAAGTAATCGAACTTTTTGGCAGGTACAATGGTTAACAGACAATAATTTAGGAGTTCAAACTTCTAACAACTATGTTTTCTCAACTAACAAAAAAGAAATCTCGATCCCATGGGGCAATGAACGCTGCCACCTCATCTGCCCTGACCCAATCTATCTGCCCCATTCCATACCTCACTAGGGAACAAGGGGTTTTATATTTCTATTCGATTATAGACAGTCCCATTGTATGAATCGGCTTATAACATAAATGGTTGTGCAAGTCTAAATATTTTTCATGGCAAAAGAAAGACCATTGTTTCCGCATCTTGAACAGCCGAAAATAAAACATTTATATTCAATTCGCTTCACTCGAATTGCTTAAAGTATAATCTGATTTGTGTCCCGGAAATGAAGCCTTATACAACCGTATCGCGATTTATTGGGGAAGCCTAGAAACCTTTTAAATTATAAAAAATAAATGCGAAAGTCCACCTTGCGAATTGCTTAACAGATGGACGCCTTACACAATTTCATGAAAAAAAATATTTTGCTCTACATTTTCACCCAATTACTATTTTGTCATGAATTCTAAATGTAAGAAAATATGTTGGCATGTATGTGTGTGTTTTCTTATAGAGAAATATGACGTCATAATCGTTACGTTTTTATGGTTATAAGTAGGGATGTAACGATACATGATTTTGCCGATACGATACCGATACCGATATTTGTAGTAATGTATCGGCGATACCGATACCGATACCGATATCGATGGCTTGGTAGAAAAATAAATAGTGAATTATGCATAAAAAGTTACCAACATTTAACAGAGACAACTGTTAATCGTATTCTTTTAAATAAAAATGCCAAATCAAAAAACAACAAAACCATATTTTATTTTAGTATTATTATTTTACGAAGTCAGTTAAACTTTAAGTAATACACGTCATACAATCAGTACCTAATAAAAGTTTACTATTGGTAGAGTTTTTAAAGTGAAACTTTTATTACATCGTCTCAAACTTTTTGGTCTGTGTAGCGCATGTCGCGTGTATCGCGGCTGCCGAGTAGGTATACCTACCGTCACGCGACATGCGCTACACAAAGCAGTGTTCGGAACCGTTCGAACAGTTTCACTTTTACCGTGGTTTCATAAAACCACACAACATTTTTTTCAGAAAACAAAGTGCGCACGCGCGGGCGGCCTCCCGCATCGTTCATTGGGCGCGGGTTTTTGAATTATTTGATATCAAAAAATTGGTTGTTTGTAAAGTAGGTTTACGATCGAGATGTTTACGTGATAACATCATTATGTGTCATCAGTGGCAGCGCTCGAGATGAAACGGGAGATCGGTCCGTCTCTCTCTCGTTATACCTGCGATCGCGCTCGTGAGGTTTTGGTGTGACACAAGTTTATGAACATGTCACCCGACTAAAACGATTTTAAAAACGTTATCACGTTAAAAATTAAAAAAAATTCAAAATTATTTATTTCTTTCCTTTACATAAACAAATTTGTGATTGGAACACTCCTAGTAAGCAAATAAAATGCTTGTGTCAGGAGGTTCCGCTCTTCCTTAACACTATTACAGAAACAGAAATAAAACAATATGAATGAATACAATGCAAAAACATAAAAGAAAAGAAAGAATTTAATAAAAAAATATCGGTATCGGTTGATTTATTATCGGCGATACCGATATATCGGCTTGCCGATATATCGGCTGATATATCGGTATCGGTATCGGTATCGTTACATCCCTAGTTATAAGAATTTAGTTATAACGTAATAAAGTTTACATCTTAATTTGTAATGTTTTACAACTTTCAATTCAATGTTTATTCTAGGTACCTATATGCCTGATCGTTATTAAACTGGTGATTTAATTACACTGTAAAATTTGATTGGTCATATTATATGCCATAACTTTCAATGAAATAAATAATAATATTCAAAAAACATAACTCACAAAGTTTCACATAAACAATTTATAAATAGTAAGAGACAATAACCGCTTTGATTGATTGTTCTTAATTAATTTTTCGTGACCTTCGATAGTGCGAATGGTCTGAAAAGAAATTGGGAAATTAAAATTTTTTATCGTACTTTTTATCATAAGTCATAACTATAACTTGCTTACGCGATATACCAAATTAAACATAATGTGAATGGTCGAGCATGTAAAAACCCCAAGCAATTTATATCATCAATAAATTATAAGTGACGACTTGTTAAATGGTTTGTAAGTAGGACAAAAAAGGGGACGGTGGGGTTCCTGCGACTCGGCTAAAACGAATGGTGACAAAACCTTACCCCACCACCTCTCACCCGCAGGTCAAAGGTCATTTATGGCTTGTACCATAAATAGAACCTTTCAACACTGCATTTTTCAATTTTACACCAAATCCCTTAACTTTGCCATAGCCTCAAGATGGCTTATTATTGACTGCTCACGCAGCCAGGGTGTTCACAGCACACATCCTCTTCAATACAACTAAACTACTTAGGTTGCACGAGTATTTATAAACGATCGTTTCGTTGGCTTCACGTTGCAGTCAAAGGGTAACTTCATTCAAAAAGGTTAAATATAAATGCAGCGTTGTCGGTTGTACTTGTACTGTACCTACTGGCAATTTATTAACAATAGCGTCGACCGAGTTTGTCCGCAACTCTGGAATTATGCACGATTCTATACACAAAAACTAACTGTTAAATTTTGTCTCTAGTTACCGAAAATTTTGAAGGTGCGTTTTGTTTTTAAATATAAATCACATAAAGTGGGGTATTAATTAGAATGTGAGATAAATACATTGATACATAATTAATTTGAACCTAAATGATGCAATTGATTTCAATTAGGTACTTTCCCGAAATTTAAAACAATAGAATTTGTAATAAACAAGGTACATCGATAGTTGAATATGTAAATATTTTAACTTTATTCATAGTTTCCTATGAAGTTGATTGTTGATAAATCCGGGTCAACGACCTATGCGCACGACTGCCTTACTGAAAATGTTTTAAATCGACAAGATGACTAACAATAATTTTGAATAGACTTTTTATTAACACACTGCACCACTACGACCACAGCAGTAGTAAGTAAAAAAATAAATTAGTTGGCATAATATAATGATGTAGCTAAATCTACAATTGAACCACATAAATAAAAGAAAATCAGATAAAGATTATCGCGCAAAAAAACCTTTTGTTCGACGTGTGTGAATAACAATCGTGGTAAATATAATACGTATATAAATGCGCAGATAAAAAATAAAAATGTCCTTTTAAAAGTATAAATCGCGAATTGCAATTTCCTGAGAGTAGACGAAACAAGTTTATGTTTCGTTAGCTACAGTCAAGTTTAACTTCTTTGTTCTGTCAACTCCAGTCCAAGGATTTATTAAAGACTTGACCTTACATGTTTTGTAACAAGTACACGCTGTAATAATTGAAACAAGAAACTCTCGAGTGATTTAAAGTCTATAAACTCACGCACGGGCAATTAGGCGGTTTCTGAATACAAATGAAATTTTCTACAACAATGACAGAGAGCTAGTAAGGCCAGGACTAAAAAACAATCCTAAGGTTTGTTTTACTGATTACTTCTATACATGATCAATATTTTTATTTCAATGCTCCTGTTTAATTTATAAAATATGTGAAGTCGTAGTTTCAGGCTTCGTGTATTTGAAATGGGATATGCAAACGCATGGAATATATCCAATATCAAGACTTTTAATAAAATATAGTAGTATCGGAATGCAAACATTGAAGCCGTCGACGACATTTACAAAGCTTATTTGGTTTGCCTAACGCAACCAATTGCGTGGGACACGTCTGAATGCGCCTTGCATTGTTGCCTCGATACAAAATTCTATTATTCCTGAGCCATAACAGTTCAAGCTGAGCTGGTCATATGTGCCGAGTTTACACTGATGTACGGCCACGGGTGCAACCGGAGGCCCTGTGAGGAAACCACGGCCCACATAGATAACGCTAGTCACAATACAAACATCACGACCGCGACGTTTGTTTTAACGTGTAGATGGTACCGTTTTTTTCGCTTCCACATGTAAAAAAGCTGACTCATAGAAGCTTACAAAATGATCATTAATCCGCATTAATAAATGTGCAATCATTGTATCCCATGGAATTCCGAACATTTCATTAGACGCTCGACAATTATTAACTACACAGATTAAATATGTACCCTATAATGATAAAAACGTAATAACGTGTAGTCAATTAACTTGAGCTGACTAGGGCACGCTGCACGCAGCGGAATCACATCTTGTCCGTTAAAGACGAAATCATTGACGGCTCGCTAACAGGGTCAACAAGTACGCATTTTGCACGCCTCATAAGCGAAGCGTTGAGGTGGGTACTACTGTCACTTCGCGCAAAACATCTGATTTTTCAAACTTAAAATGTCTTTATGTATCATACATTGCACTTGTAAGATAATACATACACACACATATTAAGAAAAAACACTATTTTTAACGTTCATGATATTTTTGATGTCATTTTTGTTATTTAAACTAGTTAAAAAACAGTTTAAAAAAGTTCTGTCTTGGACGTCCGTGTGTCTGTATGTGCGGATCCTTTTTCTTGTTAACACGATAGCGACCGAAATACTTTACTAATCGAGTCTTTTTTTTTCTCTTACGCTTGAGTATGCTCAGGAATAGAACCCTTTCATTTTTCAGGGTCTGATTCGATGTGGTTTAATTGTTATTAAATAAACAAAAATAATAATTAATAAATATTTATTAAAAAAAAATTATGAGGCGTGCACTTTTGGATTTTCCAAATTATTATAAACTAGTTACAGTACAATCTGACCTCCGAAAATGTAATAGTGGGGTCTCACGATAACCGCCTCAGCGGCCGAGCCACGCACACGCTCTCCTAAGAATAACAATTGTATCGTGGGAAACCGCAAACAAATGTTACAATTACGAAATGATATCGCTAATGTAAAGTTTACCGAATGTACCGCATTATATCCAAATTACGCTATATTTATTTACTGTTATTTCCTGTACAAATGAATGGAAATAGGTGCATATTGGAGTATATTCAACATATTTAGTAGCATATGGTAGCATTCAAGTTACAGATCCACAACAAAGCAAATTTTCCATTTCTGAGAAAATTTTAAAAGTACATATCCAAAATCTATTAATAAAATATCTTAAATATGTATTGTAAAAATCAAAATAATTGCTACTGACAGAACTACATAGTTATTTGACCATTATTTAATTACCTGTCTGATATCATTACTGTACTATTATAGATACCTAATTTCATCATTCATGAATTGAATAGTATTTAGGTAAAGCTAAAGGTATTTAACTAATTAGTGATGATTTAATTCCAAAAAGTCCAAGTTGAATAGAAAAATACTATGTTTTGGCCTATTGGTATTAAAATCTGTATTGTATAAACCACTTATTCTTGAGAATACCTAAGCAAATCTTTGAAGAACAAAGTTTGAGTCTACATTGTTTTGCGATAGCAGAAAGAAATAGAATTTGTTGAACCGACATCCTTATTTCTAAAAAATTTACCATATTATTACATTCTCAATACAATAAGTGTTATTTAAGTTAATGAATAATTCAACCATTCTTATATAAATCAAGAAAATAATAGAATCAGTATGTAAACTATTTGTTGCATAATAAGAACATGATCTAAAATTTATGCCTTGATTCTAGAGTTGTCAATATGAAACAAGTATTGAAAATACTATCTATATAATTATAAAGGGATTAAAAAAATAGCTTTTTATTTCTCATGGATTAAATAAATATTTATTTATAGTTACATTAACTTTAAACTTAAGTATAACATTAGTTTAATAAACGGAAACATTTAGTTCCGTCAAAATTTATCAAAATATTCTGAAATTATTTTCCCGGATAACACACCTGTGCTGTGTATCAATTAATCCAACAATAATTTCTAAAAGATAAAATTATCATACAAAATAATGATAACTATTTATTGTAATTCTAAATATAAAAAAAACTTTATTACATATACTGATAAATTAAATGTTCAAACTATCAATGTTCTATACAAGATAAGATGTATCACATATTTATATTTGATGAGGCAACTGATGATGTTACTATTAAAATATCTAAAAGCAGGCGAAACTTTTTAAACTATCTGATTAAATTATGGTCTCACCAATTTAGTTTTATAAAATAAATATCTTCATTCATTTATATTAGTTAAAAACTTCACTATCAACCAGAAGTTGTGTTTATCTAGAGGGATATAGATATAATAAATTCTATGAAATTATCAATTATCAGTAGAATCATACATTCTTTGTGGGATTTACAGTTGATAATAACAATTGCAAATACATTGACTGTGGCTGCAAAAAATTGTATCACATGGTTACACATCACTGATTAAACTGTCCACAGACTTCAATAAATAATTTTCACTTCAATGAAGCTGATACAATTTAAAAATCTAGTAAGACAATATAGTAGACACAAAAAATAATAAGAATGATTTTTTATTCCACTTAAAATATAAAACAAACAAGTTATCTTACCTCACAGGCCATCACTCCTGTCGAGTCCGACCTTCTCAATGTAATTTATCACGTTCTATCAAAACAAATAGTTCACGCTTTTGTTTCCCAACATTGAAAACAGTCCCGACATCTAACATCCCCACGACACAAAAACATCTAAACTCTGTAGCTTCACTCACTGCGCAAGAACAAAATTTTAACTCGAAAACGAAAACACCTGACCGAATCACAAATCACTGAAAAAAACCAACATTCCTCAGGTGGGATAGATGCACATCTAAGTTATAAATTATGCCAAAATCCCGAAATCTGAACAAACACTTCGCGACTTTTTAAATTTATATATTGTTTGTAAATTCAAAAATATTTAAGAAACCAAAACGACAAATGACATCAAATGTGTGTTGAAGTAACACGAAGCGAACGATCAACCGGAGATGAACTCGCCATCTTGCTTTCATCATTTCATGTCATATTCAGGAGCAGTGTTAGCAACCTGAAGTGAGCTGATTATCGTACCAGGGGCGTAAAATTATCGTACATTAGGCGTTTTTGGTTCGAAATTATCGTACTTTTTAGAATAAAGTCAATTATAAATAAATAAATCATATAAATTGTAATATTGATATGTATGCAAGTTCTCTATAATTAGTCTTTTTTTAACTACCGCTGTCAAATCAAAAGGACACTGAAACCCAAACGTTTTACGTACCCTACTATACATTATACTCTTTGGTTTTACGCATGGTACAGATTACAGACCTGAACCGATTCCCTTTCCACTTTATGTTCAATAAACGCGCCAAGTTTAAAATTCAATCTGAAAAAATTTCACTGTTCCCATGAAAGTTCGATATGAAACACGTCAAAATTTCATATTTGTATGGGTGAAATAATATAAATTCTCGAATTTTGCCTGATAGAAATTATCGTAAAATCAGCGTACGATAATAACATGCTATCGTACATCGTACGTAGGCACCAAATTATCGTGTTTGTACGATAATTATCGTACGGTTGGGAACGCTGTTCAGGAGCACCAACTGCACGGAAAAAGACTGTCAAGTGCTATCGGATACGACAACATAACGACGTGATGCGTGAAGTTAGCCGTGGTATTGCCATGTGTAATGACCTTTTCATACTGTGTTTTCATACCATTCACTGATTCCGCAACACCCAAAACATGTTGTAATAATTTAATGTTATATTTTGCTTTATTATGATAATGATATTGTAATATTATACATAGTGTAACATTCTACTCAACATATTATCCAACAATTTGAAAAAATCCTGTTACATGTTTAAATTTTTATTTTTTACAATAGTGTATTTAAATTTATAATAAAGAAAATATATAGAATAATATAACCCAAAGACTCCTATGTAGTTAAATTTGAGAAACATTATAGTTTTGTCGTTCAGATATTATTACAATATTATATATTTTTACCGTACAGTGAAATAGAGCAATAATTGGTCTTACACAGTCTTATACCTATAGGACCTTCTTCAATTATTCAAAACTAATGTTATTGACTATTTGACAATTTTAACAACAATGCATAGTTGAATAGCATATCAGAATAAATTTGCAGTTGAAAAATTATAATAACAGTCATTATTCTAATTTTTGTGATCATTATCTACCTTTAACCCAGTTTTCTAATTACCGTACCAGATACATTCTAAAAACGGTGAGAGTAATTTATTGGTTTTACTAATTTCCGTATACATTTGCACGCTCCACGAAGGACGTATGTTTGTGACGTCATTAACACAGTGCCAGCCCGTGATGAGTACGGATGCCTCCATACTAGGAAGGAACTCCTGATGTAGGTTAAATAAACTAGGTTATTGCACTGTAAATCTGATCCGATATAAAGTCAGTTCCTTATCATCAGGTGTACTGCACAGACGTCTGCACAGACGATGAAATAAATTTTAACAATGACCCCTACGATCTATAAATATTTTTCCAGAATACACATAAGATATAAACGTTTCCCATGGCTGTAACTATGGATTTGGAAGAGAGCGTCTCTGACTCGAAGCTTCATAAGGATAGTATAGCGAAAAAAGAATTTCGACCAACTAGCGCTGTATCTCTATCGAAATCTGATCATGGCCCAGGTTTAGTCATTCTTAAACTAGTTTGATACTATGATGATTTGATGAGATTTCTCATTCTTATTTATCATTAAAACACGAATAACCATTTTCCTATTTCAGTGGAGACAACGTCTTCTTTGGAACAGTTGAAGGAATATAAAAGTTGGGTGAGTCCAGAAAGATGGAATGAGTTAAAGAAGATTGCGGACACGGCAATGAGAGAGCGTAAAGTATTTATGATAAAGGGTGGCGGATTTCCTGCTGTTCGGCGTGCACTACTTGAAAGAGGTTGGATCGAGAAGTATGAATCTCACAAGGTAGCAGAAATATATCTTAACTTCATTATTTTTTTTTTTGTACCTATACCTACCTTCATATTTTTTCGTTCTAATTCCGGTAAAATTATTACCTTGAAAAATATTTGATCGTGTGCAGGTTCGTCATCCACCAGTGAATGTCGATCCCAGAAAAGTATCTGGAAAAGAGTTGACGAAAGTAGAAAGAATGATTTTATATAAATTTATGGAACACCATTCAGTTGATTTTCTTTGGACAACCAAGCGAGATAAATACGATTGGTTGCTCAGTAACAAGGAAGTTATTATAAGCAGGTATAAAAGTTCTCTAGGTGCGACATAAATCTTTAATATACTTACATATTTTATAGCGTTTAACTAAAATAACTTTTTTTAGATTCTGTAGATCGATATTCACTACTAAAGAAGGTTTAACGTCTTCACTGACGCAAATGCATTGGTATACGGATCCAGGAGTAGCATTAACGCGGTTCCCTCGTTGCTACAACATTTACAATTCTGATAGTCTGGAAGAATTTATCGATGACTTTAGAATCACGGCCTGCATCAGTGTCCTTAAATGGCTTTCCATCAGTCTTCAAGCGAAGGGAGACCAAGGATTAATATCAGCTCATGGAAAGGTCCCATTTAGTTCTATAGAATTCGCAATATCGAGACTCAACGAATATATTACATTCTTTACGCATAAAGATATTGATGACACAGAAGATCAATCGCCACACGTTTGGGAACATGAATGGGATCAATTCCTCACACACCATTATCTCCTGGTACACGAAAATTCTAAATTTTCTGAAGACAAAAATGTAAACATACGGTATGTTTATTTTCCATAAAGATGCAAATTAGATATTAAAACAAACACGTTCGATAATAATCGAATTATATCGTAGTGAGATCACTAATGGTGCGTCATTAAAAACAATTATGATAACATGCTATGTAATGTGCGCTTGTTTATTGGAATGTAAATATTAATTCTGATTTTAATATGATATCAGATATGTTCATAATTTATATACAACTGCACGACATATTTATTTAAAAAAATTGGTAGAAAAGAAAATATCTGAGCGTGGGGTGCGATTTGAGCCTACGCCTTTTGCTTAGCGAATTTCTTCAATTCTCTCGGTTTTATGTGTAAGATGATTGTTATATTATCATAACATCTGCACCGACACCATACATTACATTCCAATTTCCAACATATCTTTACAATGTTGTATCAATGGAACTCGAAAATTTTGAGAGACAATATTTTTAGTATTTTCACGATATATTATTTCCATTTTTTTCAAATTACGTGTTATTGCGTAACCATTTAATGATATTCAAGCAGCAAAAATACTAAAAAGTAAATCATTTGCAGGCAATTAGAACGTAAAGCAGCTAAAACATTAGGGACAATGGTAAAATTTTGGCCCCAAATGGATATCGATGGAGTGCTGAATATCTGGATAGTGAAACCTGGCAATAAATGTCGTGGCAAAGGCATTCAGTTAATGAACAACATTAAAGACATAATTGGTCTCATAAACGTTCCCGCGCAGAAGACTAGATATGTCGTTCAAAAATATATTGGTATTAATATTATTAATAGTTATAAGGCACTAGTTTTTCACAATAAAATATTGTTGCTTATTTTCAGAAAATCCTTTGGTTATTTATGAAACAAAATTCGATATACGACAATGGTTTTTGATAACAAATTGTCAGCCGCTAACAATTTGGGTTTACAAGTAAGAAAGTAGTCAAGATTTTTAATTAGTCCATCGTATATTACTGAGAAATTTAGTAACAAGCAATCTTTTTTCAGAGATAGTTATTTAAGATTTAGTTCTCAAATATTCAGTTTGTCAAATTATCACGAATCAGTTCATCTAACGAACAATGCAATACAGACGAAATATAAAAATACTGGTGAACGGGATAAAGCTCTGCCCGATGAAAATATGTGGGACTGTCACACCTTTAAAGCATATCTGAGGTAAATATTAAAATTTTAAATCACTATCACTAATTATTTAAAATTTCACTAATGGTTGTAATTGCGTATTCAATTTTTGAAGACAGATAGGTAAATATGAAATGTGGGACACCAAAATCTACCCTGGAATTAAACAATGCCTTATTGGTGCTATGTTAGCGTGCCAAGATTCGATGGATAAAAGGCAGAATAGTTTTGAATTATATGGTGCTGATTTTATGTTAACAGAAGATTTTACTCCGTGGCTTATTGAAATTAATTCTAGTCCAGATTTAGCGCCCACTACATCGGTGACAGCAAGGTTATGTCCGCAATGTCTTGAGGATGTTGTAAAAGGTATGAGTTTTGAAAGACTTTAAGACTATTATGTTTCAAAAAAGTTACACAAGCAAAATTTATGTAATTTCTTATTTCAGTGGTTTTAGATCGACGTGCCAATCCAGAAGCTGATACGGGAACCTTTGAATTAGTTTATCGCCAAGTTATACCAAAAGCTCCTGCTTATCTTGGTTTGCAATTATGTATCAACGGCAAAAGGTTGTTGAAAAAGACTAAAGACAAGAAGTTTGAACAAAAAAGTGTTACACCGTTCAATCCCCCATTACCAGTAGGCGATATAACTCTAGATGTAGATCAGCCTGTTCCAGCTGAATACAGTGGTCCCATAATAACAGACTTTTTGACGTGGCTTAATCCCTACGATGCTTTACCCACTAATAAAGACGGTATTTTAGTAGGTCCAAAGGATTCGCTCACGGTACGCCAAGCTGTCACTGCCATGAAAACAAATATCAGTTTAAAAAACGGTTCCAAAAAGCGTAAAACATCTGCCGTCTCTTTTAGGACACATCGAGGAACACGAGAAAGAAACACAGAATCTAAACGGCGGGTGAAGCCCCATTCATGCTGTCGTCCTGAAGATAACCAAACACTCAACCACGTTAGTAAATACCGTACCGAGTCAGCGAAGAAATCGGAGAAGCCAAAGATTGATAGGTCGGTTGGTAACAAACGTTGTTACATAGATCCTATTGAATGGGAACGGGAAACTGCAAGTATTCTGCGATCTACTATTTCTGTACAAAACAAAATTTCTGATAGGAATGATGCTATGACATCAATACGACAAACTAAATCGAGCGTCACGCCGGGAAATATAAAACAAAATTTGGAACCATCATTTTCCCGCAGTTTTCCAAACGATTTAAATCCAATTAAAAAATTAAGTGCTATCGGTAGAAGCATCAGTAAAATGCGTGAAGAAAATAAATCAAAACAAAAACCCATAACATTTTCAAAAAGCTGTACGTCTATTTACGCACCATACAGGGTTATCGACTCTCCTTTAATCGAGGAAGAGGATTTGTTGTTTAAGAAAAGTAATAAAAATATGTTCTCATGAAATCTCAATAATTTTTGCATGATCCTCACTCGTTGTAGTCTTTAAATTGTTACAAAGCTTCTAAATTTTAAAATTTGTTATCCAATACAAATTCTACTTAATATAAGGAAAATATAGTAATCATTATTTTATTCATTCTACTTTATTTACCTATTCCTCATAGTATAGGTATCCCATTCGTATAACCGTACCCTTAGTCCAAACTCCAACCCACACCAAGGTCCAACCATAGGGCGTATTCAGAAAGAAAGCTTGAAACTTATAAGCGCTTATAAGCGCTTATCGGCGCTTGTCAGCGCTGGTAACCCGCGCAGGAAAATATATGAACATGACAAGCGCCGATAAGCGCTTATAAGTTTCAAGCTTTTTTTCTGAATACGCCCTTAGTCGTTGCTTTTCGTAAAGGTCCGCTTCACACTGGCAATAACCGTGCAATAAACTCTTGAATAAACTCATTTACTTGAAAGAAAGTGACGATAATTGACATATATTGTCTAATCTGTAAATTACATCACAATATTATTTGAATTAATCATAAAGATCAAAATCATTTAAATCAAAAATATGTTTTAAATAAAAAGCAACACAATAATGATTTGGATCGAAAATATAAAGGTATTAAAAGGTTCTCATTATCCGCAGAGTTATGACTTCTATGATTCGTTTGATAATTGATTATATTATGTTGACCAACGAAAGGCACATGCAAATCTTAGGCAATCACAACGATATGTACCTAGACCGAAATAGAGTTCCCTAAAAAGATATGCTTAAATAAATTATAAAGTGCACTTGCCAATGATCACCTGTTTTACACTAAAAGTAATAACATATATTTTTCAGAAATAATTATTAGTATCGTAAATCTATTGGGGATGAATAAAGAGCCTTTATCACAATGCCAATAGGAAAAAAGAAATATGTAAAAAGGAAGAAAGTGAGCGTTTAATTTTTAATTAATCTTTAAACATACCATGATCATAATATCAAACGTTTTACATATTAAAGTTACATATTTTTATTCGTAGAAAATAACGAAATCAAAATCTGTTCCTAAAGAGGCTACAAGGCTATTGGCAATTGAAAATTCTGCCAGTGCTTCAGGACCGGGGCTAGTTAAAGTAAGAAATTCCACCCAATTCTCGATCCTAATTTATATAATTATCGAATATTATTAAATATTTATAAATACTAAGTTATAACTATATAGTTAGTAAAGTAGTACGTACAATTGTTATAATTTCAGAAATTTTATGACAAAGTTGGTGTCAAACGAATTTATACTCCATTTCATACGTTTGGGTATAGCCAGATAAAACGAATGGAGAAGAATCAAATAACTTCTCACGCAGGGCTTTCTCCAAAGGAGAAAAGCTACGTGATTTGCACATGTGAAGCAAAATCTACGAAGTATGTAAGCCTGAAAACAAAAGCAGCTGAAGCAATACGAGAAGCTAAAATATTTTCCATACAAGGGAACTGTAGTCCCGTTCGAAAAGCTCTTCTTGATCGTGGATGGCTGGAGAAGTTGCCTCCAAATCGAATGAATCTAACAAAATTACGACGTGGTACATTTTCCAATAAAACGGATGTGCAAAGTGAGCTTGAACGTTTGCTTCTTTCAAATTTTGTTGAAAAATGCAGTCCCAATTTTGTTTGGCGCACTCGCGATGATCGAAGAGACACAACAATAGACATGACTAAAGATTACAATACTATTATCAATAAATTAGAAATTGATGCTATGTGGACTTCTAAACAAGGGTTATGCTCTTCAATGAAAAGAAATTACTGGTTCTATATTGAAGATATTGCAGAAGTAAATGGTCCGCGATCGTATAATATACCTGAGCCTGGCGAAATAGAAGGGTTTATAAAAGATTACAAAATTACTGCCTGCACTAGTTTATTGAAGTGGTTACTTTCAATGGTAGCGAATAACAGAACAGTATTTGTTGATGATGGCGAAATTTCTATGAATGTCATCGTATTTGCTTTAAAAAGATGCAAAGAGTATTTGCTACGTAAACAGCATAAAGACATTGATCGGGAGATAAACATAATAACTAACGAACAGTGGAATTCATTTTTGAAAAAATACTATTGTATAATTGCTAAAGACGAAATATTTCGAAAAGATAAGTATGATAAGTTACCGTTGTATTTATGCTATGCTAAATTTTTATTAAAAGAAATTCATAGATATAGACCACAATTAAGTTGTGAAGGATGTCATAATATTTGGATAATAAAACCTGCACATTGTTCAAGAGGGAGAGGCATACGAATGGCTTCAAAATTAGGTGTTATCACCGATTTGTTGAATAAAGCAAGTGCAAAACATGTTATTCAAAAATATATTGGTAAGGATGAGCTACAATTTTGCTACAACTTTGCTAACAAATATTCTTCGTTTATTATTAAAAAATTCTTTGCGTTTTCAGAAGAACCACTTTTAATCCATGATACTAAATTTGATATCAGACAATATTACTTGGTCACCAGTACGTATCCTTTAGTTGTTTGGATGTACAAGGACTGTTATTTAAAATTTAGTTCACAAAAGTATAGTCTGAAAAATTACCATGAATCAATCCATTTGACGAATAATGCTGTACAAAGAAAGTATACAAATTGTGAAGGAAGACATTCTGAACTTCCATCGAATAATATGTGGGATTTAGACAAATACAAAAATTATTTGGATAACATCGGAAAGGATAAAGTTTGGGATAACATTATTTACCCAGGAATGAAAAAATCAATTATTGGAATAATGCTTAGTTGCCAAGACACCTTGTCCGTTTGCAAAAATCGATTTGAATTATATGGATGTGATTTTATTTTGGACAAAGAATACAAACCATGGTTGATAGAAATAAATTCATGTCCCGATCTCAATAGTACGACTCTAGTAACTGGAAAAATTTGTCCAGCTGTTGTATCCGATATAATAAAAGGTAATAAATATTTTTAAATTATATGTAAATTAATTAAAATATGTTTACGAATATTATTATTGCTTTACAGTTGTTATCGATTATGCACATAATCATAAAGCTTCGACCGGAAAATTCGAATGTATTTATCGACAACCTATGACACTACCGAAATATGGCAATGCAGCGGATATGACCATACAAGGTCATTCATTACCCTATGACTATTTCTATAGAGGTAATATAGAAATAAAAGAATCTTATGATGACATTGAAATTGGGACAGAGTATAATATTCGTGCCGTCCTAAACAAACTTAAGCGTTTACATGGAACAGACACGGTAATGAAAAAACCTATCGAAGACACTAATTATGGTAATTCAAAGGAAAGTAATGACTCTTGCACTCATAGTACTCTGTCAGAAAATGAAATGAGTCCTAGTTCGGAGAGGCAAAGCGATAGATCTGGAGATATTCTTGTAATTGAAGATGTTAATTCTGACAAAAGTTTGTCTTCAAAAAATATTCCGGTAACAGACTGTTCAGTTTCTCACTCTAGCTCCAATCATTTAAAACGAATACAGAACGTTTGTAGTGTTACGGATCTCAATACATTTCTAAACCGCTATCAGAACACGGAAATAAAGCAATCATTCAGTTTCAGTAAACTAGATGATGGACCTCTTGGAAAAGCAAGTTTTAATGATATTTTATCAGAGAAAAAGAAAAAAATGGATTCGGCACTATCATTATATTATGACAAGAAAAGTGATAATTTGAATATCACCTCATTTACACCAAACGGAGAATTATTGTTAGCTAATTTTCATAAAAATGATAGCATGTTTAAAGCGGCATCAAAAATAATAACATTTATTAAGGAAAAAGAAAAAGAGTATGAAGCAGAATATTAAATAATTTCTTTTTTCCAAAACAATGCTAAGTAAATAATTATTAATAGGTATCAATTAAAATTATACATGTTTTTTTGCACCCGTGTGTTTAATTTAAATCCAAATAAAATATGTATTCATAGCCCGTTTCAAGACTTCAGGGTTTTATCTGTCAGTTAAGTATTAAAAATGTATTAAAACGATTTCTTGTGTCAATGGGAACAGGCCGAAAAACAGTCGACTAAAGATTAAAGCTCATTAGACCCACCCAGCACCCGACCAGCTACTCCTCCTCCTCGCTTGGCGTCAACTTCTTCTCCAAGATGGTCCACAGGTGAACGACACGTGGTCAATGAGTGGATATCGCTTGGACCACGTACTTTTGAGTAGTCTGTTTCCATTGGCACTAGATCTACACGTGTTTATGATAAAGAAAGGCAAATAATGAGAGGGAGCGGCGCATTGCCAACGCGTGGTCCTCTCGTGAATTATTCGCGGCAAGCGTGAGAGCAGCGAATTGTCACCGAGTCAACCTGCAGACCACGGGGTCGGGGGTGGTCCTTAGAGCCTAAAGTAATCTAATCTCTCAATATATGACTACACTTGGGTTGCTTTTATTACTGTTGTTACAACTATCAAATCATAAAAATGGACACTACGTATGATCCGGTAAAAATAAGTACCTACGACAGTTGTTCAATGATAAAATATTTTAACGATACTGAAAATAATAGATGGACCCTTGGGTTATAACCTGTGGTTATAACATTTTGATATAAACAAGTAGAAACTACACTCGTGATTCGTGAGTTTTCCAAAGATAAAATTAATCATCACGATAGAGTGAGAATGATGATGAGTTATGTTCCCTTATATTTACACCTTCATAACCCGTTGATCGAGCAAATAGACAAGTGAATACAAATTTATGTGTATATGTATTTACAATACAAATTTTTGTAAATCAATATAAATCAACTAATAATCAATACAATTATTATTAATAATACACTAGAAATCTTTAGAAATACACAAACGCATTACAAATGTTGCCGTTTTAAAAAATTCTGTTTGCTTTACTGTATCTGTTCTCATAAAATTATACGCTTCTATTATTTATCTGTATCTCGTTTATTAAAAAAGTCTAATTTTACAAGGCGGAGTGCATCTTGCATTGTTGTAATTTTAAATTATTTGGACTGTTAATATAATTACTGCATGATAATGGGGCGCTCAAGATCAAGAAGTAAATCCCCTCGTCGGCATCATAAAAGTAGTAAACATTCAAGGAAGAAAAGTCGATCCAAAGACAGATCCTCATCGCGTAGTAGAAGCACAAAACATGCCGAAAAATCAAGAGAAAGAAGTTCTAAATCACGGTATTTACTACATTCCATATGAATTTATTTTTATAATGTTACAATAACCAATAAATCATCGGCTTATCGATTATTTACAGGAAAAGGTCGCATTCAGTTTCTTCTTCTTCAAGTACTGGTGGATCTTACGATGGCAGCCGGGGTAGGAAAAAGTCAAAAGGCCGTAGCAAAATGGATGAAGTGGATCGTCTAGCTGAAATGGAAAGACAAAGACGTGTGAGAGAAGCGGAACAAAAGGTAAATATGGTAATAATTTGTAGCTATGCTTTTATTTGTATATTTGAAATTGCTACCTTTGTATTTAATTTCGTCATATTTTACACTAAATTTTAAATTATCACGTTATAAAGGTCGTTGAAGAAGAAGCGGCGAAAAGAATAGAACTTCTCGTGAAGAAGAGAGTAGAAGAGGAATTAGAAAAGCGAAAAGATGAAATAGAGAGAGAAGTGGCAAAAAGAGTTGAAGAGGCGAAGCAAAAAATGGAACAAGAAATGATGCAAGAACTGGAGAAACAGAGGGAACAGCAGAAGCGGGAGGAAATGGCCAGACAGGTAACTGCCACTATCATCTATCAGTCATATGTAAAAGCAATCATTCACAAAATTGCTGTTACATGTGACATCCGCTAAATCAAACTTGCTCTTGCAGCCCAAACATATAAGTATACATCCTTGTGTTATATACAAATGTATTCTGCAACACTAATAATCGAATTCTTTCGATCATATCTGTTAAAGGTCCAGTCAGGTGTAGTTCGAGTTTACAAGAACTTAAAAAATTGTCACTTGTTAAGAATATGTATATATCCAATTAACATGCATATCATTTGCACTCACCAAAATAGACTTGTTATTATACTATAAGAATGCCATTAAGGCTTTCGGCTAGCATTTTAAAATTGTTCGCTTGACTGTCCTTGGCAGTCACGTAGTGTATAAGTCAGGTCGGAAGACTGCGCAAGACGCGAAGCTGTAAGAATTTTTACGGAGTTGCCGCTTGAGGATCAGCCCCTGAAGCCGAAGGTATTTTTTGAATCTATTTTTTGTATAACAATTTTTTGTTTCATGCTACTAAGGATTATGTAAATCAAGTTACTCTCTGCTAGCTATGATGATTTAAAGATAATGTTATTGTGAACATGTTCATTTGTACAGAAAAATATATTATGATGTATTTTACAAAACAAAATTATTTGTATACTTTTATATCAATGTAAATAGGCAGTTTCAAATGTTTCATAAGAGTTGTAAAGATGAATATAGAGACACGCAATATAATACACACACCAAGTGTTTTAGGGATCTCATAATATGGTAGAAATAACAAAATACAATATCAACCAGGTGACAGTGCTAGTATATGTGATAACATGATGTTTTTATTATACAGGCTGAAGAGGAACGTAAAAGGAAAGAGTTGGAGGATATCATGGCTGAAAATAATAGAAAGATAGAAGAGGCTCAACGCAAGTTGGTGAGTAACCTGTTTATTAACATACTAGCTGCGCCCCTCGGTTTCGCCCGCGTGACTTCAATTGGTTGTCCGAGAACTCCTGTTGGTTATAGCATGATGATATAACCTTCCTTGATAAATGGGCTATCTAACATCAAAAGAATTTTTCAATTCAGACCAGTTGTTCCTGAGATTAGTGCGTTTAAACAAACATATAAAATCTTCAGCTTTATAATATTAGTTTAGATTCAATCATTTACAAGACATTTATTATTTAACTTTATTCATTACACATTAGAAAAATTAGTAAAATTAGTAAAATGTGTGTTGTTTTCAATTTATTCATGTGCTTTTAAATCATTGTAAAATAAAATTATAGTACCGGTTCTGAAAGCACTTTTTGATAAACTTTTGATATGACCCCCATTACATCTAAAATTAAATTAATTGTATTTCAATTCACATTCATAAATTTACATTTTTTACAAACCACAAATAACTACAATATCATTAAATTTGTATTGCCATTTTGTTGGCATTAAGTCATCCATATATTTAGCAGTATGAGGAAGTCATTAAAAAACTGGTTTTATTTCTTATCACAATATGTATAATATAGTCTACATAAGTATAATTTTAATTAAGAAAGTACAGTAAATTTTTCTGTTTTATTTAATACTAGCTGTGCCGCGCGGTTTCACCCGCATTGCTCTGCTCCTGTTGGTCTTATCGTGATGATATAATATAGCCTATAGCCTTCCTTGATAAATGGGCTATGTAACATCGAAAGAATTTAAACCATATTGGACCAGTAGTTCCTGAGATAAGCGCTTTCAAACAAACTAACAAACTCTTCAGCTTGATAAAATTACAGTATAGATGTGTATTGTGTAGTTCTAAAAATCCGAAGAATTCAACGGATTATTTAATACATTATTTAGCCCGACATTGATTGAACACTACAGCAAACATGGTCACGAGGAGGATGTCAAAATTTTGGCGTGAAATAAAACTACATATTTAAATATAACATTTACTTCACAATCATTAGAATAATTTGGATTGTATTTTATGACTTGGTACTCATTTTTATTGGTAAACTTTTCAAGACAGAGTGGTTTAAAATTATCTATACTTTTTGATGCGAACCATTGTGGGCATAAGTTATTGTAACATAAATTTTTATTTGCACAGGCTGAAGAAAGGCTAGCAATGATAGAAGAACAACGAAAAATGGATGAAGAACGGCAAAAGTTGAAGAAAGAACAAGAGAAGAGAGTAAAGGAGGAACAAAAGAAAATATTAGGCAAAAATAATTCAAGACCCAAATTATCATTTTCATTGAAACCACTTTGATAGGTCTGTCTACGTTTTAATTATTCAAATACTTCCCAGTTAGTTTCCCGCGCATTTATATGTATATTTTTTTAAACTGGCAACAAAAATTTGCAACGGTTTATTTTATTCACCATTATTTCTATGGATAACTGTAAATATATTTTAAGGTAGTATTTGTTGTAGGCAATGATATTTTATGTATAGATACGTTATATACTCACAATATATCCAAAAAAAAATGCTTCATATGCAGTGTCAGGCACACACAAATACAATTTTCATTTTACTTGATTTATTACATTGACAGACTGTATAAGAGAGATGGCTCTAATAAAATGATATAAACAAAAAAGACAAAGATAGTTTGTCACTTCCGCGCAGGTGTAAGCAAAAGTCATAAGAATTCGCCAATTAAATATAAATAAACAAATAGTTGCCATGGTAATTGGCATAGACTAACGACACAGAAGGTTCAATGTTATAGATATAGATGTTAGGTTTCCTGCACAAGTAAATAAATGTGACAATTTCATTTACTATTTTATGATTATTATGATGTCGTAACTATTACAATGAAAAAAAAAAATTTTTGGAGATATAACTGTATTAAGTATTTATTACTAGCTGTGGTGTTCGTTTTCGATCATCATCATTTCACCCGATAAACACCCACTGCTGAGCATACTGCATAATCCTCCAGAACTCCATAAGGACCGATCTTACGCTATTCGTTTCAAGGCAGTTCCCGAAACCCGTACAAGGTCATCACTCCAACTTGTAGGATAATTATAATAATAGTTGTGCCTAGATGAAAAAAAGGATGAAATAAAAGAAAGGATGAAGTATAAGCCTTTTTTATCTAAAACACAAATAAAATTTATGTTCAATAGCTATTTACAGAAAAGCAAATAGCATTTTTCGTCAGTAGCGATAATCTTTTCTTTAATGTTTACGTATATTCAACATCATTTTATTTTTATTTATCATTTTATTATTGCAAACAAACATTTTTGCCATCACGATTTCATTGTATATAATAAATAGCTATATTTGTTAATTATATGCACTGGATGTAAACTATAAAAAAAATCAAGTATTTACCAAAATCGAAATTAATAAAATAACCGTTCTATTTTCAATAATCGTATCTACATGATAATCTTTGAACACAGTGTACGCTAGCTTTGTCACACTAGTGATTGAAGCAATGTTTTATCCCTTTCATTATTTCAATACACGTGTCAAGCAAGTGTCATTCATAAAGAATTGTAAATTGTTATTTTTACTCTTAAACTGTAATAATTTAATATATTTTGCTGTGATATGATATTCCTTTATCTTTTTTTATTTTTTTACACGAATACGTGCACTTTCTGAACACACAGGAAGGCATTTTCGACAACTTTAATGTACCTATCGGCATATACGCTCACTGGGACCGGTGACAATCGGACTGATTGCATTGGTCCCAAATAGGACCAATTCACGGAATCAGTTTTGGTGCGTTGATGACGTATCTACCTCTTGTTTCTATATATAATATCATTGGTTGTAGGTTAATAAAATTGCGGTATTGTTTATTTTGTCATCAATTTAATGTACAATAGTATATGTATGTGTATATCACAAATGTATGTAAACATATTGAACAAAGAATTCGTCATTTTAATATTTGTTTAAGTATCACCATATTTTTGATTTTGTTCTATAGGTCTAGTCCAGCCTGATTTTTCTCTCCCAAAGGTGATGGTCAATTATCTAAAACCAAATATTTTGTTTGTTTCTATATAATTTGGAAAATTAAAATACATTTAGTTTCAAATGTTTTTCTAAAATTTGATAACATAATAAAAAAATGTTTGCATTATTGAGTCACTTTTTTTACTAAGTATACATGAAGATTTTGAAACCATACACTAGAATTTTTTTCCGAAATAGTTTTTCAGCTCAATAATGTAATTGGTTATTTAATTCTTCTTATTTAAAATCCTACACAGTATGAATTCTTATACCTCAGAATTGTGGAAATCAATCAAGTGATGTACGATTTGTACATCTTCAATTTTGCATAGTAATTTGGTTGTTTAAAATTTTTTTTAAACTTGTGTTGAATGGAATAGTTTTATATAAATTAATAATAATGATGATGAACATTGTATCAATATTGTATGCATCTTTATCTGATCTTGAAAAACTCATCGCCTAAAAAACTAAATAGCTGTGTGCTTCCCAATAGTAAAATATATTGAATATTGACTTTTAAAATGTAAAAGATTTGCATAAATAAATTAATTATAAGTACACCTATTTAAAAATATTTGTTTTTTAATTCTAACATGAAGTAACAAATAAAAATATAAAGCTGCTGTACATAACTATTTATTGGTTGACTTAAAAAATTAAATTTAAGAATGTTTATTATATTTTTTTCAGAAACAATACAAGAATTAATAATAAAGGAAATAATTAAAAAACGAGTGCTTTGTATAATTTTTTATTATCTAGCAATCACCACATGTAAGGGACTTTTTTCAATAAATTCTAATGCCACATATTCGTGTTTTTATTTTTTACCTTATTCCTATAGAAATACAGAATACGGTGTATTATGCTTTGGCCTTTGATCGAGAAGATGGCTGTGTCCGCACAACGATATTTCACAAGTAGTATGCGAAACAGTGCGGTTTATTTCCGCTTGAATATTTCGTGCAGTTTAGACTATAAAGTAAGTATGGCTATGTCCGCACTGCGGATTATAATTCGCGCGTTTCGCTCTGTCGCGTCGTACAACGCAATGGCGCTATTAGTCCGTTTTCTTATGGGCATGCTTGTATGGAAAGGTATACATTTTTGAGTAAAGCAATGCCATTTGGTACGAATGTTGTACTCGTCGACCTAAGCCCAAATCGCCCGGTAGCCAGTCATTACTCCCCGGAAGGACGGAGGGAGGGGGGGTTAAAGAACAGAGCGACCGACGCGCAGAAAAAAAATTCTAGCGGATTAATTTGGACCTTTGAGTCAAGTTTGGTGTCGTTATCAGGTAACTAGATGATGCCCGATTCATTCCCCATACCAGGTTTTTAGGGTTCCATAGCAAAATATGTCACAATCCTTAAAATAATAAACTTTTAGTAGTGAAAAAATCCAAACAAACCTGTATAGGTTTATATTTTTGTATCAAACTTGGTTTATAAAAAAATACTGTCTGAAAGGCCATTTAATGCAGATTATAAAAACATGAACATGTAACATATATTTTACCATTTTAAATGTAAAAAAAATTATACAAAGTACAGAAACGTTCGACAGCGCAGCGTAGGGGACGGCTAAGAGACCCGAAAAACAAGCAATACTAATAAAAAAAACAGCCAAGTGCGATTCTGACTCGCTCATCGAGTGTTTCGTACTTATTTTTCCCATAATATGTTAATTGGTCTGGTAGGACCTGGATATCTGATACTCACAAACTTTTTCGTCTTTATAATATTAGTGTGATTTTTAATCATCTTTAAATTATAAATGAAGTCAGGTAACATTGTTAAAAATAAATATATATAATAATAGAACGTTATAGTATTAATAATAATGACAACCACCTCCACAATTACATAATTAGGTACCTATATTAGAGCTGGCGTTTAAAACACTTCAATCTGGAACTGCAAGATTTCACCTATATCTTATTAATTCGAAGCTTTTCTTTTCCTTTTATTTCAGATGGGGAAGGAATATTCAGATTTTTTTGTAGGTCCCCAAATATACACAGCCTGTAAAACTGCCCTTAAGGTGTGTTGATTAAGGGCAGCTTCTGTAGGAGAAATTTTCTATTTGCATGGCCTTTTATGTTTAAAATTGTTTGCGACCCTCATTTACTGATCTGAAAAACAAACATGTACTTATAATACTTATTAAAATATAAGTTCTGGTTAAGAGTATCTTTATAATATCGTGACCGTCCTTACCTATCATGCATTGTAATCACAAACTTCAATTTCACTGTCTGCATATTTGCCACTGTAAAGTACCCTCGTGTGGCTTTAGGATATGCCTTCCATGCCTCAAATGCATGTACATATATGTATACCCATAGTTATTTTAGACCTTCTAGCTTTGGAACACATGATATTCTGTACTAGCTATATGTGTCGACTGTTCTTAACAATATTTTGGGTACTATTACTATATCGAGTGTTCCAAAGCTAAGGTCTAAAAGAACTATGGGTACACATCGGCACAGGACGAAATAATCAATACCTGGCATGTAACCTGTGCATGTGTAACAATGCTAGCTTCATGTTTAAATATTGGACTTATTAGTAGTTATATATTACTATGTAAAATTAAATTGTACCTTAATATTGGCACGATTTTAAAAGAGCAAATAAGGAGTTTCTTTTTTCCGGTTCTTCTCCATACATACTGCTTTCCGAATCGGTGATAAATGTTAAAAAAATGTTATGACGATTCAAAATTGCTTTTATAAGAAGTCTAATTAAATAAATAAATGTTAGAGTTTCAGTTTAGTACCCAAATTAATTTCTTGACAAATAATACTCAAGAAATGGTTTCCTTGTATCAGGTCCACAAAGAACACACGTTTTGCCCTTATTTCATTCTTTTACCAGATGTTACACAAACTCATATTTAATCTATTTAATGCAAGACGCAAATAAACTGCATTTGAGGCATGGAAGGCATATCCTAAAGCCACACGAGGGTACTTTACAGTGGCAAATATGCAGACAGTGAAATTGAAAAGTTTGTGATTACAATGCATGATAGGTAAGGACGGTCACGATATTATAAAGATACTCTTAACCAGAACTTATATTTTAATAAGTATTATAAGTACATGTTTGTTTTTCAGATCAGTAAATGAGGGTCGCAAACAATTTTAAACATAAAAGGCCATGCAAATAGAAAATTTCTCCTACAGAAGCTGCCCTTAATCAACACACCTTAAGGGCAGTTTTACAGGCTGTGTATATTTGGGGACCTACAAAAAAATCTGAATATTCCTTCCCCATCTGAAATAAAAGGAAAAGAAAAGCTTCGAATTAATAAGATATAGGTGAAATCTTGCAGTTCCAGATTGAAGTGTTTTAAACGCCAGCTCTAATATAGGTACCTAATTATGTAATTGTGGAGGTGGTTGTCATTATTATTAATACTATAACGTTCTATTATTATATATATTTATTTTTAACAATGTTACCTGACTTCATTTATAATTTAAAGATGATTAAAAATCACACTAATATTATAAAGACGAAAAAGTTTGTGAGTATCAGATATCCAGGTCCTACCAGACCAATTAACATATTATGGGAAAAATAAGTACGAAACACTCGATGAGCGAGTCAGAATCGCACTTGGCTGTTTTTTTTATTAGTATTGCTTGTTTTTCGGGTCTCTTAGCCGTCCCCTACGCTGCGCTGTCGAACGTTTCTGTACTTTGTATAATTTTTTTTACATTTAAAATGGTAAAATATATGTTACATGTTCATGTTTTTATAATATGCATTAAATGGCCTTTCAGACAGTATTTTTTTATAAACCAAGTTTGATACAAAAATATAAACCTATACAGGTTTGTTTGGATTTTTTCACTACTAAAAGTTTATTATTTTAAGGATTGTGACATATTTTGCTATGGAACCCTAAAAACCTGGTATGGGGAATGAATCGGGCATCATCTAGTTACCTGATAACGACACCAAACTCGACTCAAAGGTCCAAATTAATCCGCTAGAATTTTTTTCTGAGCGTCGGGCGCTCTGTTCTTTAACCCCCCCTCCCTCCGTCCTTCCGGGGAGTAATGACTGGCTACCGGGCAATTTGGGCTTAGGTCGACGAGTACAACATTCGTACCAAATGGCATTGCTTTACTCAAAAATGTATACCTTTTCCCATAAGAAAACGGACTATATTGAGAAGATCCTTCTATTTTACGCCAATTTTACGTATAACTCGCTTGGAAATGGAATTTTTATGCTTGAATTTTTATTTATTGAAATTATTCTTACAAATTATTACAATAACTTAAGTCTAAGTCCCACAAAATAGCGCGAAATTTTATTCTCAGTGCATACTAAATTCTGCCTGCGTAATTTAAAACGCGAGAATAAAAACTTCGCGGTTAAATATCGGTTAGGTGAAATATCGCGTCGCGGAATGATGAAACTTGGATATTTTAAAAGTACAATATATTGTGAACAAAAGTTATTATGGACATAAACCTCGAAACGTATTAGGAACAGAGATATTTGGTTTTGTATTGTTCATTTAGGTACCTAGAATCTAGATGATTTAAAGATTTTTCGGATTTTTTTTAGGTTTTTCCTTTTTTTTTATTTAAGAATTACTTATATAATCAAAACGATGTATATATTGCTCTTTTAAAATATTATCCAAGTTTCATCAGTTACCGATACCGCGAAAGTCATACGCCACTAGCCCATACAAAAGTACCCAAACCCCTTTGTAACCATTGAGTTACTATGCACTACTTTGTACTACCGACTCTGCCCCCCTAGTCAAGTGGCTTTCTGTTAGCGTAGCGTTCAATAGAATAGACTACGAATGTATGAGATTGACGTAACCTGTAGATACGTTTATCTACAGCCTACGTCAATCTCATACATTCGTAGTCTATTCTATTGAACGCTACGCTAACAGAAAGCCACTTGACTAGGGGGGCAGGACTGTCACGACTCACGAGCATATTTTACTGTTTGTAGGATTGTAGGTAATTCCTAATAGAAAAAATCCTTTTATCCATTGGTCATTTATTTATTTATTTATTTATTTATTTATTTATTTATTACTATAGCATAGTTACGTACGTTATATGTATAAGTTTTTCTACGTATGTAAAAATTAGTAATCACATACTATGATCATCACTGCTACTAATATTCTACAACTGTACTTTTTCAGTAAATAGTTATTAACTGCATGTATGTTTTAATCACAGTTTTAAATTTTAATGCTAGGTAGATATGTATATTAAATTACTAGCGGTCCGCCCCGGCCTCGCCCGTGGTACATATTTCGAAATAAAAGGTAGCCTATGTTCTTTCTCAGGGTCTAAAGATTATCTGTGCCAAATTTCATCAAAATCGGTCCAGTAGTTTATGCGTGAAAACCATACATACATACAAATCTTTCCTATTTATAATATTTTGTACCTATCTAGATTAAAAAGAAAAATAATTAACATTTTCGTCAAATGGTAACACCGAATTTATGCCGCATCAAAATTTGTAAAGCTACACGTCAGCCGCTTTATTTAGGGCTGCTACAAGAGGAAAAAAATTGAAGTTGAGTCAACGTTGAGTACGAACAATGAACATAATATTTTGCGTTCATCGTTATTGCTTGTTACAGCGCGGCGTACACGTTTATTGGGTATCGAACGTGAATAAGATGGAATATTAAACACATCTACATATATAAATAAAATATTATATATTCATGTAAAAGTATAGAAATATAAAAAAGCTACATATAACAATGCATATAACAAACAATGTATGCAAGCCAATGTTTTATGTTTCCTGTGTTTAGGAAAAAGAGCTTGCCTCAATAAAAATTATGTTTGTATAGTTAATACTGTGACGAGACTGACGACAATAATAGATTATATATAATTACTAGTTGTTACCAATTTGAGTTGGTTTATCTCGGAGTGACAATGAAATAATATTTGTATTTAATATGTTTCTTTTATGCTAGTTAATGATCCAGGTTCAGCCCTATGTTTACAATGTTGCAAGTGACATTTTTTCTGACAAATCAGTAATGTCAAATCGGTTGAAATCATTACAAATTTACGATTTGTACTTGATGAACTCGGGTCATTTGAATTAAATTAAAAAAATTGAAGATTATTAATATTTTTCAGTGTCATGAACGAAACTTTTAAAAACTTTACGCGTGTTATTACATAGGATAAAAATTGGAAACTTAAGCCTTAGAAATTATACCTCATAGTTGTAAAAGATATTCTCAATATGGGGGATTTTATAAAGGGTTTATTGGTATCTGCTTTATCTAAAAAGTGTTTTGATGAGTACTTTACAAAATACAACTTTTTTGATGGTAAGACACTGTATTAATTATTTTTATTATAATTATTTATGTAACACAATTCGTATGTATTAACGTTGCGCTATTTATTTTCAGTTCCCTGTTTTAAAAGTTCGCTAAGTACAGGTCTGGGTATCGGCATTATTGCTGGATCTATATTGGTGAAAGTACCACAAATATTAAAAATCCTTAACAGTAAGAGTGCTGAGGGAATCAATATTTTTGGTGTATACTTGGAACTGTTTGCCATAACTGCAAATTTCACATACAGTTATGTTATGAACTTTCCCTTTAGGTGAGTTACATTAATTATTGAAAATTTTAAATTTCAATATAATATGACTGTGATACGTGTAGGTACTTTCAACAAGATTTTTAAAACAGATATGTATTTATTGCAGTGCATGGGGTGAAGGAACATTTCTTGCGATTCAAACAGCAACTATAGCTGCTCTAGTATTGCACTATGGTGGATCTCCAACACAGGCTGCTATCTTCTTATCTACTTACCCGGCGGTAGTATCTGGGCTAGTCAGTGGGTACACTCCATTAAATGTGCTATGGACCATGCAGGCTGTGAATGTGCCTATAATTTTAATAGCTAAGGTAATGTAAATGGTTATTTAATTCTTTTAATTTAAAATCCCGCTCAGTAAGAATTCTTATACCTCAGAATTGTGGAATTAAATCAAAAATGACCACTTATTTTTAACTTTTTAATATTTAAGAAAACAAAATATATACTTAATATGACCTAACTATTAACATAATTACTATTGTAATGATTTCTCATTGTATTTAAATGTATGTTTATTTCAGGCGATTCAAGTAGTCACTAATTATAAAAATGGCAGCACTGGCCAGTTGTCAGCAGTAACATGTTTCCTTCTATTTGCTGGAAGCATTGCGAGGATATTCACATCTATCCAAGAGACAGGCGACATGATCATCATTGTCACATACTGTGTGTCAACTATAGCCAATGCAGCATTAGTCTTCCAATTATTCTGGTATTGGAATGTTGATACAAAATCAACAAAAAATAAGAACAAAAAGAAGAAGCGCACATAGGCTGTGGATTTTTATAAGTGGAACAATAAATGATTTTATTTATTACTGATTTTGTTTTATTTCCTAAAAAACATGTCTTTGCTTATTGCTATCGCCGCAATCAATATGATATGGATTAAGAAACATGGTGAACAACAGATATAACCATTTAATTAAATATTTTTTTCAAGTTTCTGTTTTAGTAAGATTTGTTAGTGTAAATAAATCTCCATACCAAATTTCATGAAAATTGGTTCAGTAGTTTAGGCGTGATTGAGTAACAGACAGACAGAGTTTACTTTCGCATTTATAATATTAGTTTGGATTTTGCATGATTTAAATTAGGTACTGTCGTGCAAATTGCGTACATTTTATTGCTTGCTATAACAATATAATATTATGACAGTGACGCCAATAAATACTAACCAAGATACTAACCAAACCTGTTCAAAGGTCAAATAAAGAGAAATAAGTACAAAAGCCTTTTTGCTGATTCGTTATACCTATTATGTTGTTAATGCCCTACACAAAACATCATTGTTTCAAACTCATCTCAAAAATAATATTTTTCATGCTTTTGCAATAAGCATCTATCTACGATTCTTCCCTAATTTGCATGACAATACAAAAACAATCCTACAATAATTATTAGACATTTTTTTAGAAAATGGATTACTAGATCAATCTGTGATTGCGACGTTCAGTTTAAAATTGATTTTTATTATTATCATTAGGCGTTAGCCGCCCTTGATAAATGGAACATAGATATAAAAAGTTGTTTTTCGAAGTTTAATTCGAGCCGAGTGTTCTTGAGATTGATGCGTATTAAACCAAAAAAACAAATTCTTCAGCTTTATATTGGCACGATTCCCTGATCATTGTGAGTATATTTACTAGTTAATAGGGTTTTTGGGATGCAGGTAAAATAAAAGAAATTTACTTTTTTTAATATTTATTAATTCATGTGCTTGAAAACCACAATATTTAAAATTTCGATTGGAATGAACGAACATTTGTTAGCGACATTTGTAGTGAATTATCAAAACGCCAAACTTGACACAAACCATTACAATATTATTCAAGCGACAAATTGTATTATAATACCTTTTATATTTACATATGTATGGCTAAATGAATCTTACTATTCTAAAGGCAAATGTGCTTAGTGAAGCAATGTCCTAAATACAGAGAACATCTAAAACATTTTTATTAATCTTTGAACCATCAGCCTATAGTTTATACTGTCAGTATATTGTTCAGGGCGCTATATATCTATTCCTTTGGCGGGGGTGGTTCGGGCTGCTCTTCCGTGTGGTTCCTTTCGGGCTCGTTGCCATCTGCCCACTTGCCGTCGTACTCCTTCCTGTCCACGTATCTCTCTTCTTCGTATTCGCCTTCGCTGCGGTGGCTGTCACGTTCAGAGTAGCGGGAGTAGCTGTAAGAATTGCATTTACATTATACATACACGTATGTAGAAGTTAACTATTTGATGTGTTATGTTCCCAATTCCCATACATTAGGATCCATTAGATTGATTATTATCAAAAAATTATAAGAAATTTACACATTCTGTTACACAATTACAAGTATTCCTAAATATCAATTTTAAGATGTTTTAATCAATTAAATACCCAAAAACTTGTTTTAAGTATTGATAAGCACCATTTGAACAAAATTACAAAGATTACAGGTAAATTAGCTTGGAGAAATTTTTGCATATGTAGTGGTGTGTATATTACTCAGATCTTAGAGCGCGTTTCCACTATATCGTTCTGGCCTATACAAAAATGTTTCGATATCCTAACATTACTATTTAATTTTATACTTATTCCTAGCAACACTTTTGTTTTCAATAAAAACAAGTTTTTATTTGAAAGAAAATGGTTTTGACTTTATAAAAAAAAATATATCATTCAATTTTACGTCCTTGAGCAAAAGACAAGGCGACTACCGTGAAACAATAAAATATCGTGTCCATAATAATTTGTTTCATAATTAATATTTGACCATAATAATTACGAAACAAAACAAATAAATAAATCGTCACTTGATAGTGGAAAGTGGAAACACGCACAAAACCAGAATAAACCAGTTTACGCTGTCCGCACTCCGCAGGTGCCACGTGCAGTCGTTTGGTAGCGTTAGAACATAAAGCACATTTCATTCAAAAATTATAATTATTATGTACGTAGTTTAATTGATAAATTTTGTATTTGTTGATTGTTGTTATTATTTGTTATTATTGTTATAATATTTGTTGAAGTGAATTACATGTCCCGCAGCCGGAGGGCCCAAATGAAAACTCAGATGTACTTAAAAACTACATTTAATAGCTAAAATGAGACTTTTACACCCATGTCTGCACGATGCAGACCGGAGTTAAAGAATGAATTTATACAGTTTAATAATTATAAAGACGTAAGCTTGGATGCTAACTAAGGGAAATCGCATCCACATTCTATTCCCGTGCGAACGGCGTATTCAGCAGTTTTGTATGAAGGCAGGGCCATAACTAGTGTTTAATTTGTGTGTAAGTGTTGTAACTTTATATTGTTAATTCAATATGGCTCCAGTGTTAAAACATGGTCGAGGCAAGCCTTTGACTTCTCAAACTAAAGAATTAAACTTTAAATGTCGTTTCTTTTTCAGGTTAGTTTTTTCATTTTAGTAACATTGTTAATGTAAAAGTTATATGTATGTTAAATGTGCAAATATTAAAATAAAGTCTCATCTTTTTCAGAGGAGAAACACATATAGTTTAATTTAAAATCCCTTATATATACAGGGTTACTTGTAAAACACCGGCAACCTCGCAGGACAAGATAGCTAACATCATAAGTAACAACATTTGTTCTACGACTTTTGATAATTTGTTAGATTTTATTTTCATACAAAAATAAATATTCATTTAATTTTCCGTCTGAATATTATAAACTCTACGCCTCCCAAAAATTACGTAAACAAAAAGCGAACGAGAGGGGGAAGGGGGCGTCGCGTCGTCCATCCGATAATTAATAGAACATAGACTTACAAATGTAAGGAGAGTACAATAAAAGTTTAAAAAATCATTTAAAAATAATTTATTGCGTTATGCCAAAAGTCGTAGAACAAATGTTGTTACTTATGATGTTAGCTATCTTGTCCTGCGAGGTTGCTGGTGTTTTACAAGTAACCCTGTATAAAATAAAAACTAAAAATAAAATGTTGTTTTATTTTATTTGCTGACCATACACTACTACAAACGCAAAAATTTCTCCAAGCTAATTTACCTGTACATGTAGATAAACTTTATCGCAATCACAAAATGAAAACTAAGAAAATCACAGATCACAGAAACTAAGAGCACTGTCGACCAGTCGCTGTCGACCAGTCGCTGGCGACTCAGTCGCCGGCGACTGTGACTTACTATAGTTTATATAGGGGCTTGCGCACTTAGTCGTCAGTCGTCCAGGAGTAAGTCCAGTCGCCGGCGACTGGTCGACAGTGCGTAATAGCTCTAAAGGGAGATATGGTTAGGGGGCGGGGCCGGTGTCACAGCAATATGCCCAAAAAAAGAACAAGCTGTAGTGGTGCTGTATACGTACGTCACTTACAATCTAGTGTGCGAACGAATAGTCGCTCTCATATTTTTGTGTGATGACACGCACACAACGCGAAGTATTGTTTTGATTTTGTTTACTGTAGTTGTGTGCGTAAATTTGTAATGAGACACAGGTTTCGTACTCAGCGCAAGCAATTGGCATCTCTCTAGATCTCTATGAAGAAAATATTTGAAATAAAGCTCGTCTCCATACCTGTCCCTGTCCTTATCCCTACGCTCGGGGCTGTATGACCGCGAGCGGCGCGGGCGCTCCGGGCTGCGCGAGCGCGAGTAGCGCCCGCCGCGACGCTCGCGGAAGTCGCGGAAACCACCCCTGTGTATAATAGACAATATATTAGTGGTGTATAGTGTCATAGTATAGTGAGTCAGGAATTTGCATTCTTTTCTAATTTATAAAATACAATCATCTATATTGCAATGCTGAATGTTGTATTAATTAGCCATTTGGGCATTTGTTGTAAGGCTAGATTTGGCATGTTTTGTGTGTATCGAAAATATAATTTTACAACAAGCTAGAGATGAATATGACAAGGAAAAACAAAATTAATCCAGGATCATACATGTTGTCCTACAAATTGCGTAATAAATATTTGAGAACCATCAAATCAATACATTTTATGCTTGTTACCTCTGTTAGCTACCACAATCGAGAGTTTCGTACAGGAACTTATGGGGCGTCTCATTAAAATAAAGCTACTCACGGAAAATTAGCTTGATAGTAATCACTTGAAAAATTGGGGGATGGATCCTGAACTAAATCAGGTCAACAATAAAAATTGCAATATTAATCCTACATAACCTAATGGCTTGTATATTACTGAACAAAATGTTCATCAGCATGTCTTATAGCACATTTAGGCATTTACATACCTGAACGGTCTACCCCGTCCGCCTCCCCCGCGTCTCGGTCTGAAGGGTCTCCCACCCCTCGAGCGGTTATCCCTCCACTCGTGCTGAAAGCGTCGTCCGTCATCACGCCGAAAGTCCCCTCGACCGCGCCCCCGCCCGCCGCCGTTGTACGCGTTGAAGCGCGGCCGGTAGTACGTGCCGCGCTCGTAGCCGCCGCGACCGCGCCAGTTGCCGCGACGGTTGAAGCGGCGGAATCTGCGTGAAAAATGTCACATATTATATGAATAAATATAAATACATAATACAACAATAATAACAAGTGATATTGTACATTTTTGTGAGTAACTTACAGCGATTCAGTAGGTCTTTTAAAACAATGCATAACCAGTAAAAATTAAGCTAATAAATACTTTCCATTGTTATATTTTGATTAAACACATGATGAGGTATAAATTTACATAGCATCCAACATAACACACTATGGAAAAGAAAGAAACACATAGCTAACCTAACTGACATTCTCTGTTTCAATTGTATCATGTACATTGTACATATACTTTTCATTCCAATTTAAAATTAAACTAATGAAGCAATCGTCTAAGTCTAGGCTTATAAAACAGCAACATAGTATAGCTACAAACCTTTCCCTGGAGCCAGAGCGCGAGCGGGATCGACTCCTCGAATAGTAGGAGCGGCTCGCGTCAGACCGTGAGCGGGAGCGCGGCGAGTTGGAGCGGCGGCGGCGCGACGCCACCGAGCCGCTCGCGCTCGAGCCGGAGCGGGAGCGCGAGCCGGAACGCGAGCGGTACTTGCGCGGACGGGACCTGCAATAATATAAGCATTACATACTCGTAGTTTGCAAAGACAAAACACTATTTCAGGGGCTAATGTAATGGAACATAATATGCAATAGTTGTATTATGAAAGTCCATTTAGTATTTTAGAGTTTATAAGTTACAAGCATCCAAACTTTTGCTTTGTTTTCATTATATGTAAAGATTACGATAATTATTAATATAGTTAAAAAAAATATCTCCAATTTATAGAATTAAAGCAAAGAACCATGATACATTTATCAGCAGCAGTATGCAGTTTGAATTATGTTTTTCTATACTATCAGTTTGTTTGAGAACTTATCAATTTATAGTTTTAATTGTTTAGATAAAATCTCAAAACATACTCGAACGTATCTACTCTACTCTATTCAATAAAACATACCGGCTGCGAGACCGTTTCCCTGACCGTCTATCGTCCGACGAGTTGGAACCGCTGCGGCGGCGCGGTGAAGGCGGCGATCTCGGGCGACGCGACGTGGGCGATGGCGGCTTGATGCGCGTCACAAACTGCTCCGGCCGCTGCTCGCCCACTGAGACCGGCGTCTCGCCCTCCTTGGCGAGCCGGAACGAGCCGAACTTGTCCAGCACTATGTTGCCTTTGCGGACCATCTATAGGGAAATAATAAATGGGGTAAGAAATAGTGGTCAAACACAACGTATTATTCTTATCATAGACATGAAAGTTACTAAAGTTGTAGAAACAAAGATTATTAGGGATTATATCATACTAATATTACAAACTCCGAAAATGGATAAATGAATGATTGTTACTGTTTCATATAAAAACTACTTGAAAGGAATATAGGTACAGTACGCGCGGAGAGTTTGGCTTTGACCTTCGGGTGGAGTGGATTACTGCGCAACGCACACAATATTTTTCCCCGCCCCCCGCTAATTGCACGTTGATACCCAATTTCTGCGCAATAACGGTCAAAGCCAAACTCTCGCCGCGCGATCTGTAACATCACAATAAAACGTGAAGAGCTATAGATTGATTTTGCAAAGGTTCGTCAGCTGGCACAGCTAGCTTCATCTAGATACAATTATTTGTATAGTATCGTTCGTATCGGCGGGCTGCTCACCGGCGGGTGGTGCGCGTGGTGCGAGTGCGGCGTGTCGACGCCGGGCGGGTCGGGCTCGCGGCTCTTGGGCGGCGGCGCGCTCGCCAGCGGCGGCGGCTCCTTCATCGCCATCGCGCGCCGCACCGACACGTTCTTGTCGCCCGGGGACGCCTACCAATACAAATACACATTTATATAAGCTGACTAGCGGTCCGCCCCGGCTTCGCCCGTGGTACCTACAAGTTTAAACTATCCTATCTCGCAAGTTAGATCGAACTGCACATGGTGTGCGAATTTTATTATAATCGGTTAAGTGGTTTAGGAGTCCATTGAGGACAAACATTGTGACACGAGATTTATATATATTAAGATTAAAGAAAATATGTTTTATAGTGATTAAGAATTTTTCATTAAAAGTATTTACACATGCTTAATAAACCTTAATGTTTAGTCAGGCACTTTTCTTATATTTATATTGTAATCTGGCTAGAAGTCTTAATGTTATCAATAAAAAACAATAACTTTATTTTTAACATTACAGATACTGAACACCTTTGAGGAAAATTTTAGTACAAAAAAAATACATACAAATAAAAACAAAATTGTAAAACTCACCTTTGGTGGTTCCTGAGAATCATCAGAACTATCTTCAAATGCATATCTCTCCTTGTATCCCTTTTGTACTGGTGTATCTTTTTTCTTAACCCTGTTTTAACATAGCATAACATTTTACAAGTTAAAATTGCAACAATAAATATTTTTTTATGAGTAACTGCATCTTAATTCTTAATACTATTATAAAGGCGAAAGTTTGTAAGTATGGATGTATGGATGTTTGTTACTCTTTCACGTAAAACTACTGAACCGATTACAATGAAATTTAGCACACATATAGAGGGTAACTTGGATTAGCACATAGGCTAGGTTTTATCCCGGAAATCCCACGGGAACGGGCACTATGCGGGTTTTCCTTTGAAAACGCGGGCGAAGCCGCGGGCGGAAATCTAGTAATATATAAAAATAAGTTAAGACAAAAGATGCTCACGGTTCTTTAACTGCTCCCATGGTCATTTTCCATTTGGGTTTCTCTAACGGTGGTGGTGGTGCTTGGTCTAAGGGACTTATTGATGATCTATCTCGTTTTCCCAATACTTCCTTTTCGACCATAGAATGGTAGGCGTTTAGTTTCGACTCCAGTTCTTCCAAGCCGTGCATGTCATCCATAATACGACTAGAAAATGATATTATGTTTAATATTGAATCAATTATTGATAAAATAAGGCATACTGGACAACATTTCCCTTCCCATGTAAACTTCAGTAAACTGTTATTACTTTTATAACAACGAAATTGACTTAAAATAAACTATACTTTGAAATTACCTTTTATCACCATGTTTTCTGTCATATTCTCCATCTGAACTCAGATCCCTCTTTGATTTTCCTTTTAATTCTTTCCTGTAGAGGGAAGTAAGATAAATTTTAATATAGGTAAAATTCGATAGACAATTATAAATGCAAATTTTAATTGTTAGAAATAACATACCTAATGGCATCTCTTAATTTCTTATCACCAATATTTTCCAATTCCCGTAAACTATAATTATCTGAATTATTCGACATGCGCGACAATTTCGCCTTTCTCTTTTCATCTCTTTCTTGCTCCTTGCGTTTCCGCTTAGACTCTTTCTTCTTTTTCCTTAAAAAGAGAATTTAATAATAATTATTATACCTTAATACAAATTGATAACATGAGTTTTAAAAAGCATTTAAAGCACTTATTTTGAAGTATGTAGTGCGTAATGAATATTTAAAACGTATGAATACATACAATTTTAAAGATAACTTACTTATCCTTCTTTTTCTTTTTCTTCTTTTCATGGTCAGCAGTGGGCTGCGGCTGCTGTCCAAGCTCTTGCATTTTACGATTCCGTTTATATTGTGCCGTTTCCTCTAAGAAGTTACGCACCTTCTCTTCGTAATCCGAATCTTCTTTGGTCATTTCAAGGAACTTGCGAACCTATAAAATCAGTATTTAATTATGGCATTTGTTGTACAATGTAATTTATATACACTTGTGCACTCATTTAGATTTGTGCTACTTTAAAAAAAATCTGAATAATTACTTAAAAAAAAATATAGCTGTAGCTCTGAAAATTAGCAGATACTTACATACAATATACCGAAAAAAATGAAAAGCTAAGAATTTTGTCCGATTTTTTATTTATTTTTTGCCTTTGTATAAATTTTCTTTTCATTTTCACCTTTATCAAGGCCACAATGTATTAAGGGAAGGGACTGGCTTTCTTAACACAGGCTATGCCTAGCAAGAGAGCCAGAGACTCATAACCAATATTGTATATCCTAAAGGTGAAATAAAGATTTATTTATTTATTATTTACGACCATCTGAATTTTATAACCATACCTTTAATTCATAATCAATATCAGCCTGCGATCTCATAGGAGCAGCGGCCGGTTCTTCTATCGGCGGTGGGGGCGGCTGGTACCCATACGGATGGTTAAACTGCGAGTTATGTGTCCGCGACGCAGAGTCCCCATCGCCCAGCATTGCCATACGCTTGCTGAGAGGTGACAGTGACCGCTGCCGCTTGTTTGACTGCGAGCGACGCTTCTTCTTGCGGTTCGGACCTTCGGAGTCTATACCAGTTATAGCAATTATTTTAGATAATGAGAGGCACGTGGTTAACATAGGTTGTGGAAATATAATGGAATAAGGGCCGATTTATCAATGCTTGGATAAAACTTATTCGTCGAATGCTGTCGAGAGCTGTTAATGATTTGACAGAAAGTGAAATAGAGAATAATAAGTGATAAGAAAAACAGGAACACACAAATTGTAGCGGCATATACTTACAAATAGGTAATAGTAGTTTCTTAATCTACAGGGTGGAAGGTTAAGATGGGGCATGAAGGGCAGGTACCTTAACCGTTGTAGCTACATGAAAACGTTCTTAGGAGACTATCCTTAAATTCTTGAGAAATTTTAATCTGCATTCACAGATTTTTGAAAAAATGTACGGTCAGCAAGTAAATCGGCAGTTTTCAAAAAAAAAATTTTTGATGCCAATCGATCCAGTTTCTCATGGGGATCAAAACACTCTAAAAGACCAACTGAGGTATGAGTACTAGAAAAGTCAGAAATCGCGAAAAACTATTTCCACACATTCACTAAGAAGTGATTCAACAAAAGATGCGCTAATAGAAAACTCCAAAGAGATTTTCCTGTTTCAATATTTTTTGTTTCTGATTATTAAAACACATATCTACTGATAATAAGAAGAAACATTAATTTAATTAAACGGTTGTCAAAGGAAATAAAAAATAACAAAATAATAACAAAAAACAACATTTAAAGTGGTGATAATTCCAGAATTTCTGAAATAATTTACATAAAACTTATAATAATATGAGATGCTCAAAGTGGTCACCGTTTTGACGTAAACATATGTTTGTTCGTTTTGAACGACGCGGACGTGTCAAGCTTTTCTTAAATGAGCCACTTTCTGCTAGATTTTTTACAAGATTCGCAATTACCTTTCGCGTCGGTACATGTCGCATTGGATATTTACTCCTGTACCATTCCAATGCAACTGTTGGGTTTTTATTATTGAAAAAGTAAGCCTATATCAGATCTAAACGTTCCAAATTATTTAAGGACATTTTTAGTGAATACAGAGTGACTTTTGGTAACTTTTGTTTTCTATGTGTTATTGTTTACATAAGCCATAAAAATGTGACGTGTTCGTTCGATATTCAAATTTAAATAATTTTTCATCTCGTGCACGAGCTGCCATCACCGCCCGCTCATGCGCCGCGTCGCTGGCATGTTATGCTGCTGTGCCTTTGTCTTTTTACTTGTTCATGAATGAAAATAGTTTTTCGCAATTTCTGACTTTTCTAGTACTCATACCTCAGTTGGTCTTTTAGAGTGTTTTGATCCCCATGAGAAACTGGATCGATTGGCATCAAAAAAATTTTTTTTGAAAACTGCCGATTTCCTTGCTGACCGTACATTTTTTCAAAAATCTGTGAATGTAGATTAAAATTTCTCAAGAATTTAAGGATAGTCTCCTAAGAACGTTTTCATGTAGCTACAACGGTTAAGGTACCTGCCCTTCATGCCCCTTCTTAACCTTCCACCCTGTATACTTAACCCATAAGTATATATTAGCAAGCACTTCTCATTGCTTTATTCAAATTTTAAATGACTTTTTTTGGTTAGATTTTTTTGTATTAAGCACTTTACTTATAGTATGATAAAGAACAGTTGTAAAACATATTGTATATATAAATAAACATAATAAAAGGGGCACTATGTTAGAAGTGTTTTACCACTAGTATCCGACGATGACGACGAAGACTCTGAAGAATCACTAGAGCTGCTCGAATCGCTCGAAGACGACGACGAACTGCTGGATCGTTTCTTCTTACCCTTGCCTCGCTTCTTCTTTTTCTTCTTTTCTTTCTTTTCAGTTAAATTCAACAATTGTTTTAATGTCTCCTTCATTTCAAACGATTTTGCTCCCGTCAATCCAGGCAATAACAATTCTTCAGGCTCTATCAATGGTTTTGTAGTTGACGTTTTACTTTTGAGGAAATCAAGTGAATTCTGAGCTTCCTCATGAAAAGGTATGATGGCTAAACAGTCTTCGTAAGCTTTCTGTGCCTCTGCAATTTTATTTTCATCTTCATAACTTCGTCCTAGAGCAACTAAAGTCTCTCCCAAATATTTTCTGGCATTGGCATGATTTGGATTCAATTTTAATGAAGTTTCAAAGTCTTCAATAGCCTTTTTAAATGTTCCGCTGTTGGCATATAGAGCTCCTCTTGCAACTAGACCTTCTACATTTCTGGGATCAATACTTAATGCCTTATTGAGACATTGGAATGCTTCAGAATGTCTTCCAGCCTTGAAATGTTCTATTCCTTCAGCAACTGATCTGAATGCCCATTTACTTGCTTGAGCTTGTCTTAATTCATCTGCATATTCAGTTGTAGGAAATCCGCCTCTGTTAAAATTAGATAATAAAATTATATTTTATAACAATTTAAAATTAATATTATCATAAAAATGTATCATAAGGTGGTTATTTCAAAATCAGGGATACCTCAGATAACAAAAGAGAAAAATTTGTACCATATTATTTTGCACATTTTATGCGGCGATTACACCTAACGAGTACAGTGGCGAGTCAGTGTCCTCGGCCGAGTGCTCGGTTGGTATAAACACTTCAACGAGTGCTCGGCCGAGTACTCGGCCGAGAAGAGCGGCGAGACAGTCACTAGAATCCCAATTTGTTTACTCGGCCGAGTACCCACTCGCTATCCCGCTCGGCAGGTATAAACACGCACTCGTCGCGTCACTCGGCCACTCGCCACTCGTTCGTTTCGTCATTGTATTTTTTCAAAGAATTATTATTTTTATTTATTATTTCTAATAAATCCCACAATTCGTTAATAATATCTGGTAACAGCCGATTTAGAACCCGTTTAAATTCTTTTTTTTTTCGATCCATTGCAGACGTCCGCGTCCGCGTCGTGATCAAAACTGAACTGACTCGCCACTAGTGAAATACGTGTAAACACCCACTCGGTTCGGCAACTGTCTCGGCCGAGAGCGTATTTACTGACTCGCCACTGTACTCGTTAGGTGTAATCAGTGCATTACAAAAAGTAATATAATTACCTCAAAGACATGAAGTTTGTGCAGTGCATGTTGGAGATTCCAAGAAGTTCTGACAGATATTGTATACAGTTGGGGTTATTGAAGCCTGGACTCTTCTCTAATATTGCTTCATAGCTTTCACCCTTCATTTCCATTGTTTTCCTAGCACAAAAATACAATAGTTAGTAATGAGAAATTCAGCAAAAAATGCCATGTTTCTTTGATTTAACAGTGCCATTATATTTTGACTGTTCCTGAATTTAATGTTAATGTAATCTCAAGTATATCCTATCAAAACAGTCAGTCTTTAATGTCACACATACTTGTCCTCACCTGTTCCATGGAGCTGTTCAAAAAATGTTATTTAACTTGTTTTTATTGCTTTCACACACAAATATAACATCATATATTAGGTGATGTCGCCTCAACTATGTGACGTTAATATTACCAGAATGTTTCAGCTACAGTCACAACACAATGGATATAGATAGATTGGGACTCGTACTAAACCTAGAAAAAAACACCCTAAAATAATGGAGTTGTATCTTTGGACAATTGATGTTTTTGCCATTTCAGGTACTAAAGAACTGAGTCAGCCTGGTTGATAAACATAAATCCATGTCCAAAAGTCTCGCATCTGCTAAAACTGATTGCCTGGCTTATATTCCGATAATTGTATAATAATTAAATAACGCCAACATCCAACAATGTTGAATACATAAAGTCCAATCAATTGTTTCATATAATGCTGCAATGTTAAACATTAGCTTTAATACAGAGTAACAAGGTTTCTTTTCAAAGATAACAGAATATGACCCTACATTATTGTACTGACCTTTTCCACTATATTTCATATTTGATTTCTAAATAAAAAATAATCCTCAACAAAAAACTTGAAAATCGAAAACACTTCATGGGAGAGTTGGCCGAGAACATCCTTGTAATATGTAGATTGAAAACTGATACAAACAGGTGCATTGTCATTCTTAATATTGGTGTATTGTGTTTTAAAACTGAAAAAGTGATCAAAAATGGTGAAACACATCCACACTTGCTGCATAAATAAGCAACGGAGACATCACTCAAATGATAGTTTGTGAGTTCCAGATACACATATAAAACAGAGGTATTCTTTATTTTCCATGTCCCGCAATATCCTGCTTGATAGATAAGTGTTCATAAGTTTTATATTATTAAAGCAGCCAGCTTCATTACAATGTCCACATCTAAACACTGTCATTCACAAAACCAAAATATCACTGTTTTAACTCCACCAAAATCTTCACAAAACAGATTTGAATACATATATAGAGTACAAGCTGTGTTTAAACCTGCAAGTGTATGAATCTGAGAATTAGTCACCATTGAGTTGGATATACATACTTGTATATAAGAGGGAAGTCATCAGTGCTCAGGAGGCCTAGGGGTGGTTTGGGGGGAGGGTCATCAGGCCCTCGAGTAACACCCTTCATGCCGCACACCATTTTGTCCGTGTCAGGAATAACTTCAATGACTTCACAGCAGACAGTATCATTCATTAAGTAGTTTCTTGAGACATTTTTCTTGTCAACCGCTGGTATGATATTGGCAACTGGCAGAAATGCCTACATTGAAAAACAAGAAATAATTAGGTTAAGAGACTTTTATTTCAAAGAATTTTACAATTCACTTATTCTAACGTTTCGTTTAATAGTATAAAATTAATTTAAAAGATTTTGTATTATAAAAGTTATTTATATTTTAACCATTGTGTTTCTTTGTTATACAGAAAGTTCATATTTCAAAATATTATGCAATAAAATAGCACAGTCACCTTAACATTGATATCAGCTACATATCTTGAAGTGGGTCCTGCGGTGCAGAGAACTTTCAGCATCATACCAGATGCTGTCCTATTGATGACTGCTCCAATAATGAGCTCTCCTGTTTTCACATTCTGCCAAGAAGATGATATTTAATATATGTGAAGTACTAAATTATCAAGACCACAAATTAAAAAACAAATTATTAATTTATTTCGCGTTCGCTTTCCATAGTTTCACCCTTATGCATTTCCAAACATATTTCATTAAAAGCAGTACAACATAGCATGTTTGTACCTATATGGGTAACACAATTATTTCAAATCTAGACACATTTAAGATAAAAGTAGTAATCATATCTATGAAAAAGTAATTTAAACTTACATCAAAGAAATGGCGTAACCTTGCAGACTTGTCCACATTTAGGAATGTTTCAAACGGTGGCATTAATGCATACAAATCTGTAACAAGGAATAGCAGTTTAGATTTCAGATGAAGTCATTGATTTTATAGTCTGTGACTATGAGAGAAAATATTATTAATTATTATATTATGTAGATCCTTGCATTAGGTGAGGATATTCACATGTGTACATGTACATCAATAATTATTAATGTTTATACAGTGAAGAGATCAATGTCCAATTTGAGTGATAAGGAAAATACAATTTATTTTATTTACCTCATATTTTAATCACATCAATAGGTAAATAATACTTAAAAACTTCATAGAATTAGCATTCTTGTATTACACAAATATAAATTAACAACTCAGTTGGATTTATTTGAATTTAACTCAAGAAAAAGTGAACAGAGCATATTTTAAAAGGAATACTGGTATTTCTTTAGAAATTTGCGGCACGAATTAAGGGGGGGGGAGGGGAGGGAAAGGGAGGGGGGAGGTAAGGGGAGACCCCCTATAAAGTGGGGGGGTGAGGAAACCCCCCTTCTATTTTTTTTTAATTTTTTTTTAGATTATATTTATACTAGCTTACCGCCCGCGGCTTCGCCCGCTTTGACTTAAACCTAATAAATTATATACTAAAACCTTCCTCTTGAATCACTCTATCTATTAAAAAAAACCGCATCAAAATCCGTTGCGTAGTTTGAAAGATTTAAGCATACAAAGGGACATAGGGATAGAGAAAGTGACTTTGTTTTATACTGTGTAGTGATGTGTAGTTAGAAATATAACAAAGATTATGGCCTTTCTTGACTGCTCCGGCGCTGCAGAACGTGGCGCTTGCCCCCGTGTACCTCGTTGCAGGCAGGAGTCTTCACTCGCCTTCGTAGCTTCGGCTTTTTGGTCGCCTTTGGCGACCAGCCTCAGCCACTCCGGGTCGCTTGACTCTGCCTGCTCTCAGCACACGCGGGCGCCACGCTCCTCCGCGCCTCCGACTTTTTTAATACACTCTAGTGTATGACAGACAAGTACCACGTGGAATCGGGGTGGACAGATTCGGTTCTGTGATTAACAATTTGTGTGCAATATACATACAATAAAAACATTTTTTTTAAATAATTATTTTTCAAATCTTGTATACATGTTTGATACAATTTACAATGGCAATGAATGGATCCATTTTATTTTTTTCCACTCATCGTCTCCACATATTCTATAATATTATCACCGAAGTTTGCTGGGTGGTTATAGTTATCTTTTTTAAAAAATCTTTTTACAACATGCCACTGGGACTCAAATGGGTCAGAGGCAACAAATGGGTTGTCTGGGTCTGAGTGATTAACTTTTTTATGAACATACCCATATTGCCCCAAACAATCATATGCTCGCCAATAACCCGTATGAATTGTTGTCCCCTCAGCAACATGCTTTTGAATGAACTATGGTTTTTAATATGTACATTAAGACATTTGTTACCTCTTTCAAACACAATTCTTGTAGTTTTGTCAATGTAACTCAAACAATTTTGAACATAATCTCAAAAATAAAAAAAAAGATTTCTCTGTAATTACACGTTTCCGCACGAAAAGCCGCTAATGTATGTTTCGGGGCATCATTATCGATCGATAAAAATTAAAATCGCGCCGAAATTCGTGCCGCACGTTTCTAAAGTCAACCCGGAATACTTACTGTCCTCTGGTGTCAAAGAATCAGCTCCTAAACTTGAGGATGATGGTGCCTCTTCCAGTAACGATGCATCGAACAGAGCATTAGCTTCTTTGGCAATGAATTGGTGAAGTTTTAGTCGCTTTCCTCGATCTTGGAAAGTTAGGTGCTTATGTCGCGACTGATATACGGCGAAATCTAACGCCCCCACACCTAACTTAGCGAGGTCATCTTCTCCTCGCTCATTCTCCCACGTTTTTTGTAACTGCTGCCCATGGTAGTTTATGGATTGCGCCACTAAGGACGCATCCAATGATGGTTCCATCACGAATCCTAAAAGTTATTAAATGAATAGATTAAATATTACAGCAATAATTTTATGTATTTTACGTAAAAAATATCTAAATAATTTTATATGGCGAAGTTTGATCCTCCGCCATTTTGATCTCTTCCATTTTCGGAATAATTTTTTGTAATTAAATAATATATTAAAAGGTACAATGATTGATAAATTACCTTCAATACCTAATTATAGGTTTGTTAATATAACAAATTATGAACAATTAACACTTTTGTACGAAATATACCACAGAGCACTTCAAACAACACATTGTGTATCGCTTGCAAGATGGCGTCTGGCCACAGAACAGTGTTGCCAACAGAACTGGCCCTAATGTCGCCGTTTTTCATGCATGAAGTAGCCTTTATTATCGCCGAATTTCAGTTGTAGTAGCCTAAAGTAGCCCAAACACCAAAATATCAATATGAATAAAATAAAATGTAGTTTTCATCAATTTATCTATACTTACTAATATTATAAAGCTGAAGAGTTTGTTTGTTTGAACGCGCTTATCTCAGAAACTACTGGTCCTATTTGAAAAATTCTTTCGGTGTTAGATAGCCCATTCATCGAGGAAGGCTTTCTGCTATATATCATCACGCTAAAGCCTAACACTAACAGGAGCGGAGCCACGGGGGTGAAACCGCGGAGCGCAGCTAGTTTATAATATGTTCCAGTGTGATAAATAGACATAAGCCATCTTTAGAACACTCTATGAGCGTGGCGTTACTCCCGTTCAACGCGTACCGGCCGCGGCCACAGACATGCGGACATGCCACAGAGCAAGAATTAATATAGGTAGTACCAGCCGGCCGTCCGCGTCACTGAGCGCGACCGCAGTATTACGATAATGTATATTGTAATACTGTGGCGCGAGTTCATTTTAAGCTTAAGTTCATTTTTTATCCGAACTGCGAGGGACTGGACTGCTTCCTGTGTTCTGTGTTCCCCGACGAGTACAATAGGGGGGTCTTGAAGTGAAGAGTGAAGGTACCTTCTAGGGAAGCGCGTTCCATCTCAGACCACAACTCAGCTTAACATCAGGCGAGGTTGTGGACAAGCGCTTCCCTAGTCCCAATAAAAAAAAAAAGCTGTATTTAGAGCAATTTAAAAAAAAATCTACAAAAATATGCGTGTTTGAGTGGATTGTTTTTGAATGAAAATTAAATATATTGGAGTATTTTTTTCAGCCAAGTACTAGTAAATTAATCGGTTAATTGAAATACAACGTCAAAATAGACGGGAGTCAAATAATTTTACTAATATCTGGCGTCTGCGTAAAGCTTCGACCATAAATTCCAAAAACGGCCTGTGTCGGATTCTAGGACATGAACTCTCTTATTGAAATGAACGTTAACATTTTAAAAACTACATAATTTTTTTTTTGAAGTGAAACTTCTTTATCGGGGTTGGAAAAAAATTTAGTGTAACATTTTTTCGTTACGCGTGACATTTTTCCGTTACGCGCCATCTTTTTCTTATCCCTACCACGCGTGATTCGACGTATTTCTGTAAAGTTGCATATAGTAAATTATTTTTTGAAAAATAAGGTCATAAAGAAGTTTCACTTCTTACGTGTGTACACTAGTACACGCACACATTTTTTTTAATTTGTTTATATAATAGATCCATCATTTTAAACTAGTTTCAAAATGAGTTAGTAAAAGTGAAGTCGAGGGCATAAATTTGTGGTAATAGAATTAAATTTCCAGAAAATCCGTCCAAAAAAAGTACAATTAAGTATTTTTTTTTTTTAATAAATTAAATTATAATAATAATAACCGTGCGGCGTGACCTGTCCCGATAAAAACGTTCTATTTAAAATCTAATTTTTTTTCTAACCCCGATAAAGAAGTTTCACTTCAAAAATTTTTCCCTAGAGTAGCCTAATCGGCGACCAGTCGCCTTTTAGATTTTTTCGTCGCCGATTCTCGTTCTGAGTAGCCTAAATGGCGAAAATTCGCCTACGTTGGCAACACTGCCACAGAACACTATTATGGCTTTGTCAGACAGGACGCGTACTTAGCGCGCGTCAGAGCGTTAAGTTGACGCCGCGATATGACGCTAAGATGTGTTCTACTACCATCGTAGAATACCGTCAAACAGAGCGCCGGCGCTAGCAGTACGCAACGCTCTGTCGCGGCGTTAGGACGCTTTAACGTCGGGTGTTGTATTTTTTTACAAATTTTATTTTAGCGTCGGAGTTAATAGGCGTAAAATAATAATAAAATACTGCATAATGACCGAAATTTGATAGAATTGGTTAGAAAATATCCATGCTTATATAATACGAAGGATAGTTCATATAAACTATAAAGATATATAAATGAAGGCAAAATTGTGGGCACAAATCGGAGAAGAAATTAATGAAACTGGTAAATAAAAAATTCTTCCGACTCCGGAGTTAATATCGTACCTTGTTTTGTTCGTAAGTAATAATTATGTAAACAACATGTAGCTTTAATAATATCAATTGCTGTGTCCCAACGCGCGCTAAAGCGTTCTGTTTGACGAAGCCTCGCGCGACGTTAAAACAGGACGCTGTAGCGCTACTACGCAACGCTAAAATACGCGTCCTATCTGACAAAGCCTTTACTCCTAGCGGAGAAGAACGTCATCTTCATACAAAAATGATGGTTTAAAACTCGTTTAAAAGTATGACTACTAGCGCCGCCAGTGGGACCCTTTGGCAACTTAGGCATAGCGCGAAATTTGAAAATGTTTTTGGTGATTTTAATTTCTTCCCCGGCACCACACGCTTGCCAAGTTTGCCAAACAGAAGGAGACGGCGCTATACTAAGAAAAGAGATATGGGGCAAATGCAATGGCGGCAGGCGGATGTTTATGTTCATTTCGTGAGTTTGTTCTTAGAAGTTTGTTCTTTGAACATAGCCAAAATTAATAAAAATGGTTGTTAAATATTTGTGCGTGGTTGCAAAAGTGAGTGGCATCCAGGATGTGATATTATATTTTATTCGTAAGTACAAAACACTACCCTTTACCGATTAGACACCTCAAAATAATGAAATTCAGGGAGCATGTTTCAAAAATTTAACCATAATGTCTATTTCATTAAATCTGTCATATTTCAAATCAATATTGAAAACAATTAATGTAAAGTTTTTTAATAAACTAGCGGTCCGCCCCGGCTTCGCCCGTGGTACATATTTACGTTTTCTCTACGTAAAAACCATCCTCGTACTTCAAGGAATATAATAAAAAAAGAATTATCGAAATCGGTTCAGCCGTTCTCGAGTTATGCGCTTACCAACACATTTTGCGATTCATTTTTATATATGTATAAGATTAATATTAATTGCTTCAGATCAATGTGGAACTGGAAAAAAATACACAGTAAACTAGGAACTCAAGAACAATGTTTACAGGCTGCTGAGGAGCGAGGAATGATTTCCAAGGATAAAAAATGTCGTATTCACAAAACCCCTATGTGTCTGGAAGCTAATGGTCAATTCGGAAGGTTTCGCTGCCGTAAAATTAGTAACTGCAGGTCAAAACCTGTTGCCCGTGCGCAAGGGACTTTTTTCGAAAATGTGCGCCTAAAAATCTCTCTTGTGCTGCATATTATGTATACCTATAGTCTTGGATTATCTTATGAACAGACCCAAATTCAACTAGCCACCGATAATGACCTGGTGCTCTCAGCAAAAACAATAGCAGATTGGTTTAATTACTGCTGAGAGACGATCGTTGTTTATGAATTAGAGCACCAAACCTCTTGAGAAAATCGGTGGACCAAACAAAGTTGTACAAATAGATGAATCTAAGTTTGGCATTGGAAAATATAATAGAGGCCGAAATATAGAAGTTCATTGGGTCATAGGAATGATAGAGGATGGTCAAGATGATTTAAGACTAGAAGCCCCGATAATGAGTGATTGGCTGATATATTGGCCACTTATAAAGAAACATGTTCAGGAAGGTTCAATAATACATATATATTGGAGAGCATATTCAAGCCTTTCTGAACATGGTTTCATTCACAAACGTGTGAACCACAGTGATCCTATTAATAAGTTTGTGGCACCTGATAGGATACACACACAACGCATAGAGAGCCATTGGAGAGAACATAATTGGTTAATTGAGTATTATTATAGAAGAAAGATAAAGCTGTCACAAAGACACTTTTGAAGAATTAAAGCTATATTATATGTGTATGGATGAATGCAAACACCAAGGCAATTCAAGTAAATAGATAATAATATAATAAAATTGTAGAAAAATGATGTCTGTATCATGAAAATATGTAAAAAAAATTAGGAGGTGTTATTGTAAAATCGTTTCTGAACCCAAAACTGTAGTTAATATTTTTTTTTGTCTGTTTATCTGTATGCTAATCTCAGAAACGGCTTATCCGATTTAGATACGGTTTTCTCTTATATATTGTGGTAAGCTTCATTTAACATAAATTAGTGTTTATTTCATGTCAATCGGTTCATAAATAATAAAAGGTTATGACTATTTAAGGAAGCAGAAGCACGGCAAACATTTTCTAAGGCATTCTATTGTACCTACAGTGTTATTCCTTGACATGTCCGATGATTATATCGAGAGTCCTCAAGGGTGGGGAGTAAGTTGGGTTTTTTGGGGGGGGGGAGTGGCGAAAAAACCCTATCATCATCATAATGCTAAAAATAATTCCACTTTATCAAATGTGTAGGAATTAAAAGCAGCTTACGAGCGTGAAGCTGAACCAGAGGCGGCTCGTGACAAAATTTTATGGGTGTTCACTTGAAATAAAACACTGAAAATACATGGTGTAAAGTAGTACATTTATCAAAAAAATTACTTATAAAGGAAATACATACGTCTTTCTTTTTGGTGTGCAAAAATATCTATAACTTAAAGCGACCGAACCGGCAACGTTTGCGGGAGCGGCGCTCCGAATTTTGCTATTTTTACATAGAAAATCTTCTGTTTCACGCGCGCAGGGCACTGGCAAACCCTCTCTTTCACTCCTATTGGATTTCGTATTAGGAAATGTACTAAATATTTTTTCATTGGAGCGCAATCGTGAGCGCTCCGCTTCGCGCGTTACTGTTTAATACAGTATTATTCAGGTGTATGGAATGATGGAATGATGGATATATTCATTGGTATTGACAGTAGTTTTTTACGATTACGATTGATTTTAAATAGTAATAATTAATATTAATAATGAAATTAAGGAGTATGATTTTATTATAATTATTTATGGGAGTTCACTGCACCAGCGCTCCTTAGGGCGAGCCGCCTCTGAGCTGAACTCCTCGGTTCGAGTCTTGGTGATGGTGAAGTTACTATCAAAGAGATAGTCAGCGACATGCACCAGCTTGAAGTGCTACCTTTGCTTGCTGAAACTATGGTAAGTCAAATCCTACTAATTTAATTTATCCATACTAATATTATAAATGCGAAAGTAACTCTGTCTGTCTGTTACTCAATCACGCCTAAACTAATGACCCAATTTGCATGAAATTTGGTATGGAGATATTTTGATACCCGAGAAAGAACTTAGGCTACCTTTTATTGCGAAATATGTACCACGGGCGAAGCCGGGGTGGACCTCTAGTAACATTATAAATGCGAAAGTTTGTGCGGATGGATGTATGTGTATGTGTAGGTGTGTATGTTTGTTACTCTTTCACGCAAATACTACTGAACCGATTACAATGAAATTTATCACACATATAGATGGTAACTTGGATTAACACATAGGATAGGTTTTATCTCGGAAATCCCACGGAAACGGAACTAGCAGGTTTTTCTTCAAATAAAAACTCAAACTCAAAAAAAAATAAATACGCGGGCGAAGCCGCGGGCGGAAAGCTGGTGGCAATATAATATGAAGCATTTTAACCCATATGATAATTTAAATAAAAAGCAAAATGCCTAAATTAACATCTTACCGGTTTTAACAACATTTATTACTTTACTCTTTTTTTTTTTTTTTTTTGTGTGGTGTCTCTCAATGTTAGCCAGAAGGGCTTCTACATTTTAACGCGGACGCGGGGGTGAACTGAAGGTTCACCCTGGTAGCGACATGCACAAGGGCGTCCCCCCTTGACGGGGACCACGAACCTCGGCTTGAGCTGTCGCTTGAGTGGAGGAGGCCAGAAGGGCCCTAATCGGACGGGCGCTCACCCAGGTGGGCGCGGGAACGCGGAACAAGGGACCTCGTCTTCGCCGGCGAAGACGGTGTACGCTTTCTGCTGTGGTGTGTGCGGTGTCGCGGTTGGTTCGACGTTGGGCTTCAATCGCCGAGTCTAGCCGTGCGTTAGCTTTGGTAATGTCGTCGTCGGAGTCGTCCAAGACGTGTCTCGGCCGCCTGCGACGACGAGTGGAATCGGGATTCGCGACGTATGCGATGGCCTTTGTCACCAATGGGTTGGGGTGGTTTTTAGCCTTGTTGAAGTAGCGCTTAGACGCTTGCATTACTTTACTCATTTTAATTTTAACTTTTATAGGTTATTTTTTTAGGAATAACCTAACGGGAAATATTTTGTTATACAGGGTGTACCAAAAAGTAGTGATGAACGGAAGCTGAGAGGTAGAGGACCTAGAGGGCTATCCGAATCACCCCCATGTATGTTATGCGATTTTTCGTATTTTCGGAGTTATGACGTTTTTTTTCAATTTTTCACCTATCGCCGAGTACGATGATATTTTCACTCATGCTGACGTCAATGATTGCGGAAGATGCTTGATTTTTTTTGTGTGCTAAGCTGAAAGATAGGCCAATTCAGTATGGTATCATTTACTATCGTTAGATCTTTGAATGGAATAAAAAAAAGAATTAAATGGCAAGAAAGATAAAATTACCCAATATGTTCACCACTTTAAGGGCCCGTAAAAAAATAAAATCACATAAAAAAAGTTTTCCGTTTGACTTTTAAAAACTTGCTCTATCTATCAGATAGCTACCCTGAAAATTTCATTTAATTATTCAGAAGGCTTCAATCGAAAAATTTAAATCTAAATGTGGTAAGTGCAAAAATTGAATTAACTTGATGATCATTAAAACCAATAAATAGGTGTTTAATTACCAGAATTTTTTAAAATAACCCCGCTGTTGCTCAATGCAAGTGCGACATCACCGTAAAAAGTTGTCTTTTAAATGTCTGAATGCCCTTTTATCATTTTTAATGGTTTCTTCTGCTACTATGAATTTCCGGGTTATTTCGTCCAAATTGTGGCATTTTCTCAAGTAGCCGAGGTCTTTTTAGTATTCCCATTGAAACAAATCAATGGGGTTTAGGTCGAGGGACCGTGGAGGCCAGGCTTTAAGGCAGGCATCACCGGCGCATGCGCAGGCTGCAACGACCAATCCATCTTTCAGGGTATCTTTGCCCTTTAGCCTGGCCTGCACGGTCCCCGGACATAAACCCTATTGATTTTTTTCCTTGGGGATACTACAAAGACGAGAGACTGCCACAATTTGGACGAAATAACCCGGAAATTCATAGTAGCAGAAGAAACCATTAAAAATGATAAAAGGGCATTCAGACATTTAAAAGACAACTTTTTACGGTGATGTCGCACTTGCATTGAGCAACAGCGGGGTTAATTTAAAAATTTCTGGTAATTAAACACCTATTTATTGGTTTTAATGATCATCAAGTTAATTCAATTTTTGCACTTACCACATTTTGATTTAAATTTTTCGATTGAAGCTTTCTGAATAATTAAATGAAATTTTCAGGGTAGCTATCTGATAGATAGAGCAAGTTTTTAAAAGTCAAACGGAAAACTTTTTTTATGTGATTTTATTTTTTTACGGGCCCTTGAAGTGGTGAACATACTGGGTAATTTTATCTTTCTTGCCATTTAATTCTTTTTTTTATTCCATTCAAAGATCTAACGATAGTAAATGTTACCATACTGAATTGGCCTATCTTTCAGCTTAGCACACAAAAAAAATCAAGCATCTTCCGCAATCATTGACGTCAGCATGAGTGAAAATATCATCGTACTCGGCGATAGGTGAAAAATTGAAAAAAACGTCATAACTCCGAAAATACGAAAAATCGCATAACATACATGGGGGTGATTCGGATAGCCCTTTAGGTCCTCTACCTCTCAGCTTCCGTTCATCACTACTTTTTGGTACACCCTGTATTTATTTGTACTGTCTACAGGTACGTACCTATTTAAATTAACTCATAAAATACGTACTATTGTAAATTAAACCAATATTTACTTATAAGAGAACAATGTACACAATTGACTTGAAGGACTGCACTTATTTTTATCCGGCTCGAAGGACCACGCACAAGTTCCACAACGAAAAACAAAACATTATCAATTTAAACATCCAAATAACGATGAATATTCATAAATATATTAACACAACTATTGGTCCACCCCGGCTTCGCCCGTGGTACCTACATGTTTAAACTATCCTATCTCTCAAGTTGGATCGAACTGCACATGGTGTGCGAATTTTATTATAATCGGTTAAGTGGTTTAGTAGTCCATTGAGGACAAACATTGTGACACGAGATTTATATAATATATATTAACACAATTATTTTTCAGGAATGGATAAGCGCTAACATTCTACCACTTCCGAACACTTTGAGTCCAGCTCTGCAATTAACTGATAAGTTTGTGAACGACTTGAACGCGGCGGCGGCCATCTTTACTGAACTTTGCCATAAGTGCTTGCTATTCTTGCATCTAGAGGTCAGTTTTTTTTTATTTAGTTCTCCCCATCAATATAATTTGTTTGGTTTGTAATTAACATTAAATTATTAGAAGTTTACCAATTAAAGTTTTAATTACCAATTAAATATGGATAAAAGAAAATCGTTAACTTAATCAACATTTGAATTATGTTCACAGTTGACAGATATATACGTACATACAGTTAGGAAACTAATGCCCCTGCGATGAAATTATGACGTTAGCACTGTATAACTATAGCTATAGGGCTTTTTTTTTTTTTATTCTCGATAGGGAAGCGCTTGACCACAATCTCGCCTGATGGAAAGCTAGATGCGGTCTAAGATGGTACGCGCTTCCCTAGTAGGTACCGGGCTGTTACCTTTTTGATATTTAACCGACTTCAAAAATAAAGGAGGAGGTTATCAATTCGGCCTGTATATTTCTGTTTGCTTTTTTTTCACAGTCGATTTTGTGGTAATTTTTAGATTAAAACTCGTTAAGGACGCGTTTACGAATCTGACAAAAATAAGCAGTTTTTCGGTACATTTTGCGGCAAAATAATACAAAACCAAATTAAAGTAATAATTACCATAGATAGATTACTCCTTAATCTTTAAATCGTAGCAATTTTTTAGTCGAAAATTTTGGTTTATAATATTGTAAAAAATAATTTCCGTTGCCTCTTCACACAAAATTGACAATATCGTGCTGAATAAAGGAACATTTTTCTTTTATTTAGTGAAATAAATTTAATTATTTAAAAATATTTTAAGTAAGCAGACATGTTCAACTCAAAAAGGTAGAAAAGAAAACTATCAAAATGTTACAAATAGGCTGAAAAAAAAATTAAAATCAAATCTTATTTTTTCACATATTTAGCTGTAACGCGTGATACTTATTGCATTGAAATAAGGGTTATTTTATTGGTCACTATCTTGATTATTGCACAAAAATTTGTAATGAATATTTTAGTCTGCGCTCGGCCGCCGTTGTGAGTGGACACTGCGACGCTTGTAAACAGCTCCTCGTTTACGAAGAGATCGCTGTACGAATACAAAATATTTGACTCATTATACTTGATACTTCACGCATTCTCCACCGACAACCAAGGCGCACCAAGGTAAGATTTTATTTATAGTTTTTTTATACGGGATTATAAATTTCATATTTAGTTTCTTACTTGATGGAGGGACCTGACATGTACTTCGAAGACTGCTACTGGAACTCATAGACAAGTAGAGCTAGATGTACCGAGATTGGTCTCGTTTTGTTAATTATGTTGAGACCTTACCTCCGGACTAGATGGAGTGACCTGCAGGTGTACTTCGAAGACTGCTGCTGGAACTATTATACTAGTTGGAGCTAGGTCTACCGAGTTTGGGCTCGTTTTGTTAGTTATGTTGAGACCTTACCTCCAGACTTGATGGAGTGACCTAAATGTTTACGTTGAAACTACTGGAACTATTAAACGAGTAAAGCTAGCTGATAAGAGTGTGTACATAGTCTATAGCTCTTATAACACAATTTTGGTTTTAGATGCCAAGGCCTAAGACGTTCGGGACAAGCTCGCGTAAGAAAGTTCACGCTTGTAGACGTAACTTAGAAAAGAGTAATCGGTTAGTACTTATATGATTATTAAAAATACATGCATATTTGTGAACATTTATTGTCATAGCATGTCTGGTGCACTACATACAAAAGACGATTAATGCCATCCGTCTACCAATAGATGCCGCTAAGTGTATCATTTTAACCAGCAAAAAATAAAATTAGATTTAATTGCAATTTCATTGCTTTTTATAATTTTTTACATACTTTTGTAAATGGAACCTACCTATTTAATTTAATTTTCACTCGATTTTAACTAATTTTACAGAAAAGTTTATATTCAAAACAACGCCATCTCATGAAACTACTATAAACAAGTTATTCTCCTCCGATTTGGCGATGCTAAACGAATACTAGATGGCACTACAGACGTTTTTACGTTACTTTTCACGTTTTTAACACAGACTAATAATAATATCACAGACCACAGACTAATAATAATATACTACGTTTTTAATACATAACCTCATTGCCTTTGCAGTACCTATAAAAAATATTGTAAATGGGTTAAAGCCGTTATTAATTATTACTAACTGCGTTCCTGTAGCGGCTTATATTTGGTAGGTACCTAGTGTATTGATCGTTTTCATACGAAAAATGAATTGTCGGAAAACTTGCGAGATTGTGTGAATATTTGATTGCAAGATCTCATTACAAAATAATATACATAATACAACCTATACTTAAACCGTAGTAAGTATATTATTTCTAGTCACATTTAATTATAAGTATATAAATTAAATAAATATTAAAGGACAATATTACACAAATCGACCTAGTCCCACAGTAATCTCAATTAAGGCTTATGTTGTGGGTACTAGACGACGATAAATATAATTTAATATTTTATAAATACATATATAGATAACACCCAGACCCAAAAACAAATAATCAAGTTCATCACACAAATATTTGCCCTGACCGGGGATCGAACCCGGGACCGTCAGCTCAGTAGGCAGTTACTTTACCTCTGCGCCAAATCAAGAATTCATAATGAAAACATCATAATGATAATAAATCGAAACTAAAGTTAAATACCTACCTACGTCATCTTGTTTTATTTTCTAAATAATCCTATCAGAATACCTTTATAATTTATATGAAGTATGAACCAAAAAGTTTTGAGATTTAAACCGTAGAAAAGGTTTTGAATGATCCTTTGCGTTTTTTTTCTTTATGCGCCTAAAATGAAATATTTCGACATCGATTCCCATAAGAATGAAGTATTTTCCCGTTATAAAAAGTAGCCTATGTTCATCAGGTAGGTATAATTTTTGCTTCGAATGGTGAAATAATTTTTCAAATCAATCCAGTAGTTTCGGATCCTATCCAATACAAACAAACAAACAATCAAATCATTTCTGTTTTGTAGATAAATACGAAAGTTACTCCGTCATAGTAGGACAAAATAGAAAATAGTGGGACCACAAGAAAATAGGTATTCCCGCACGCGTCTGAACCGATTTTGACGGAAATTTCGATATACATACACGGTACATAGGTACCTACGTTGAAAAAGGACATCTCAATTTTGTTGCATAAATAGGATTCAAGGTGTAGGAACAGGGATTGAATAAGGCACACGGTTGAAGCCGTAGAATGAAAGTTGGTAATTTATAAGATTAATTTATTGTAAAATAAACTACTTCATTTTACTTAAACATATTCTATTTATCATTCATTGACTTATCATAAACTTTTGAGTCTAGTTAGGTACTAGTACCTATTATGTGAAAATTTTGAAAAAAATGTTTTCTTTAGGAAATTATTAGCATTAATTACCTTGTCTTGTCATTAATTTATTTACCTACTTGGTAATAATCGGTCGAACACTTGTTTAAAGTTTATTTTCCTTGTCTTTTCCAGGTAATCTAAATTATTTAATTTTTGCAGTAGGTAATTAATTCATTTCGGCTTGAACAGACAAGGCCATTAGGTGAAGCGAGATTGCCAAATATGGGTGATCTGTAGATTGCCGTCCTGCTGTCGAGCGTTCGCGGTACGGACGCCGCGCTGTTGCCGCACTGTGCATTTTGTATGAAAACAAACGACCGGCCGTGCGCCGTACGACAAACGCACAGCTTCGGCACTGTAGCGACTAGCGGTCCGATACGAAACGCATAAATTGAAAGAGCCATAAGTGTTGGAACAACATTCCACCACCATTTAACCAGTTTGACAAATATTAATAATTTTCGTTTCCAATACCGGAGACATATTTTAAAATCCTGTTCTAACCCTGCATTTGTATCGAATTACAGTTTACACATAAACTTTAATTAAATATTTATTTTATTTACTGGTTATAATATAACATAACATTATATAGACCGTTATTTTCTGCCTATTTATCATTATAATTATAAACATTGTAAGTATATGTTAACGGAAATGTATGTAATCCGTCATTGTATAAAATTCCCAGGAAATGTATGTAATTCCTAAAATCGCATGGAAATGTGTGAAATAAATTATTTTATAGTACACATTTCCTAGGAAATCCATATATTACCTAACTAACAGTCGGAAATGTAAAACATCTAAGATATTGGAAGGTACGCGGGACGAGGGGTATGTATGTCGCAATCGGATTGTATAATCCGCCGAATTACAAACGGCCGGCATTTTGTAATATGCCGAAAATTCGTAATCAGAAATTTTTGGTTTGGATAAGGGGGTGGGTTAGGTTAGGTTCGTGTTTTTTAGAACTATACAGAAATAGGAGCCCCACGAAGTGGGGCTCCGTCGGCTCGCGACCGTCTTTTTGTAGAATGTTTGAAAAAGACGAATTTCGGCATATTACAAAATGCCGGCCGTTTGTAATACGGCGGATTATACAATCCAACTGCGACATGTACACGGGGACAGCAGGACGAGGGGACTGATTACCTTAAGGACGCTGTCACAAATCTGCGTTATAGTCCGGGATACATCGTCCATTTTTGCAAGTGATTACTATCAAGCTAATTTTTCGTGAGTAGCTTTATTTTGATGAGATGCCCAATAATTTCATGTACGAAACTCTCGTTTGTCGTAGCTACCAGAGGAAACAAGGATAAAATATTTTGATTTGATGGTTCTCAAATATTAATTACCAACTGAATGTTTTTTTTTGTTCAATCTCAAGATTATTATCTAAATTATTCGAAAAAATATTTGTCCTACAAAATCTATGGTTTGATCAAAGAGTCCCCCTTTCCAATGTGTATCGATAACGAAGTCATCATAAATGATTACTAACCAGCTGATTTTTTTATTTTCACTTATTTAATACTTGTATAATTCAACAGACATATTGTCCTACAAATTGCGTAATAAATATTTGGGTACCGTCAAATCAAAAATTTTTATCCTTGTTACCTCTGTAAGCTACCACAATCGAGAGTTTCGTACATGAAATTATTGGGCATCTCATCAAAATAAAGCTACTCACGAAAAATTAGCTTGATAATAATCACTTGCAAAAATGGACGATGTATCCCGGACTATTACTCAAATTTAGGTATATTTAACGTCGCAACGTGGTTCGCGGGACATCACGCTCACGTAAACATAGCGCAATCCATTTTATAGACCATCTTCATACTTGATATTTTTTTTTTATATTTTTATTGAAATTGATTCCAGAAGATTACTGGGAACTTTAAAAAATTCATTTTGTTACTTTTATTAGTAGGTACGATCCTTATAAGTATTTTAGTGTATTCAACCAACTTAAAAAAGTGGGACTATTTTACAAAAATTTGAATATGAATTGTACAATATCGAAGCTTTTTAAGAAATGTATAAAATACTTTTTTAAGGACGCTGTCACAAATCTGCGCTACTCAAATTTAGGTATTTAACGTCGCAACGTGGTTCGCGGGACATCACGCTCACGTAAACATAGCGCATTCCATTTTATAGACCATATTCATACTTGATATTATTTTTTTTATATTTTTATTGAAATTGATTCCAGAAGATTACTGGGAACTTTAAAAATTCATTTTGTTACTTTTATTAGTAGGTACGATCCTTATGTGTATTTTAGTGAATTCAACCAACTTAAAAAAGTGTGACTATTTTACAACAATTTGAATATGAATTGTATTATTGTATATTGTGTACATATTATTCATATATCGAAGCTTTTTAAGAAATGTATCTATAAAATACTTTAAGAATTATTATCATACATAATATTATGTTACCGGCAATATATTAAACCCGGCATTGTATTTGTATGCAATTCTTAGTAAATGTATGTTATTCCGAGAAACAGTCGGAATGCAATAAATTAAATTCGTCACATTACCTATATCTTTAAATCTGAACTTTTCCTAAGTAGCAAACACATTTGCAAAGGGCATTGAAACTTTCTGGCATATCAACCCGCCGCCATTTTGATTTTTTTTCAAAATCGCGGCGCACGATTAAAGTGGTATGTATGGATAGAGGACACATAGACAAACAAAAAATGTCAAATAACATAGTACCCTAAAGCGTCACATTACTGAGATATTTGGAGGTAAATATTCACTTATGAGTACAACGACAAACACAAAAAATTGACTTATTACGTGTCTATATGCATAATATTATGTAAAAATAATCACTCCCAGGTAGAATATTATTCTCAACAGTTTATTGGAAGAAAGTAGGTAGATTCATTACATAAAAACATACATACATTACATAAAAATGTAAATAATGTAATGAATACCTACTTTCTTCCTGTAATAATAATAATATACCTGGGAGTGATTATTCGGACATAATATTATGCATATAGACACGTAATAAGTCAATTTTTTGTGTTTGTCGTTGTACTCATAAGTGAATATTTACCTCCAAATATCTCGGTAATGTGACGCTTTAGGGTACTATGTTATAAGACATTTTTTGTTTGTCTATGTGTCCTCTATCCATACATACCACTTTAATCGTGCGCCGCGATTTTGAAAAAAAATCAAAATGGCGGCGGGTCGATATGCCAGCGTCCATACAAAAAGTTTCAAACCCCTTTGGGTGGTTTTTGGGGTAGCTATTAACCAATATGAGGTCAAAACTAAAATCCAAGATGGCGCCGACGAAAATTTGAAATCTTTTCGTCATGGGTGACATTTTCAAGGTTTTTGGGGTAGCTATTAACGAATATGAGGTCAAAACTAAAATCCAAGATGGCGCCGACGAAAAATTTGACATATTTTCGTCATGGGTGTCATTTTCATGGTTTTTGGGGTAGCTATTAACGAATATGAGGTCAAAACTAAAATCCAAGATGGCGCCGACGAAAAATTTGACATATTTTCGTCATGGGTGTCATTTTCATGGTTTTTGGGGTAGCTATTAACAAATATGAGGTCAAAACTATAATCCAAGATGGCGCTGACGAAAATTTGACTTTTTTTCGTGATGGGTGTCATTTTCATGGTTTTTGGGGTAGCTATTAACGAATATGAGGTCAAAATTATAATCCAAGACGGCGCCGACGAAAATTTTACATCTTTTCGTCATGGGTGTCATTTTCATGGTTTTTGGGGTAGGTATTAACCAATGTGAGGTCAAAACTAAAATCCAAGATGGCGCGGACGAAAATTTTACATATTTTCGTCATGGGTGTCATTTTCACGGTTATTAGGGTATCTATTAACCAATATGAGGTCAAAACTAAAATCTAAGATGGCGCCGACGAAAATTTTACATCTTTTCGTCATGGGTGTCATTTTCATGGTAATTGGGGTATCTATTAATCAATATGAGGTCAAATTTAAAATCCAAAATGGCGCCGACGAAAATTTGACATCATTTCGTCATGGGTGTCATTTTAATGGTTTTTGGGGTAGCTATTAACCAATATATGAGGTCAAAACTAAAATCCAAGATGGCGCGGACGAAAATGTTACATATTTTCGTCATGGGTGTCATTTTCACGGTTATTAGGGTATCTATTAACCAATATGAGGTCAAAACTAAAATCTAAGATGGTGCCGACGAAAATTTTACATCTTTTCGACACGGGTGTCATTTTCATGGTTTTTGGGGTAGCTATTAACCAATGTGAGGTCAAAACTAAAATCCAAGATGGCGCCGACGAAAATTTTACATCTTTTAGACACGGGTGTCATTTTCATGGTTTTTGGGGTAGCTATGTAGGTATTATCAAATCCCCAATGTAACCGTCGATAAATAGGTATATTTTTCTTACTCCTTTAAAGTAAACTTAAATAAAATAACAAAAACGTAAACAACTACAGTTTTGTAGAAAGTCTTAAAAAAACAAATTTAAAGAACATTGAAATGCATATTTAGAATTTAGAAATGTAATATAAAACGCAACTCTGTGGCAATCATCATCTGTGTTTATATTCTGACAGATATTATTAACTTTAAATATATTCGCTAAACTATATTTAAAATATAGTTTATCTAAAACATTTAAACGAAGAGAATAAAATAAAAAAGAACGTGTGTGCCGAAAAAAGTGGCAGGAGTGAATTTTCTTTGGCGAGATTCATAGATACCAAAATCGCCGCCTTGCTCCATAACGCGACAGTATTACCATGACGCGATCTTGAAATTCGATGACCATCTTGGATTTTAGGTTTGGCCTCATATTCGTTAATAGCTACCCCAAAAACCATGAAAATGACACCCGTCACGAAAAAAGTCTAATTTTCGTCAGCGCCATCTTGGATTATAGTTTTGACCTTATATTCGTTAATAGCTTCTCCAAAAACCATGAAAATATGACACCCATGATGAAAAGATGTCAAACTTTTCGTCGGTGCCTTCTTGGATTTTAGTTTTGACCTCAAACGGGTTAATAGCTACCCCAAAAACCATGAAAATGACACCCATAACGAAAAGATATACAATTTTTTCAGTTTTGACCTCATATTGGTTAATAGCTAGTAGCTACCCCAAAAACCATGAAAATGACACCCATAACGAAAAGATGTAAAATTTTCGTCGGCACCATATTGGATTTTTGTTTTGACCTCACATTGGTTAATACCTACCCCAAAAACCATGAAAATGACACCCATGACGAAAAGATGTAAAAGTTTTGTCGGCGCCATCTTGGATTATAGTTTTGACCTCATATTCGTTAATAGCTACCCCAAAAACCATGAAAATGACACCCATAACGAAAAGATGTAAAATTTTCGTCGGCACCATATTGGATTTTTGTTTTGACCTCACATTGGTTAATACCTACCCCAAAAACCATGAAAATGACACCCATGACGAAAAGATGTAAAATTTTCGTCGGCGCCGTCTTGGATTATAATTTTGACCTCATATTCGTTAATAGCTACCCCATAAACCATGGAAATGACACCCATCACGAAAAAAAGTCAAATTTTCGTCAGCGCCATCTTGGATTATAGTTTTGACCTCATATTTGTTAATAGCTACCCCAAAAACCATGAAAATGACACCCATGACGAAAATATGTCAAATTTTTCGTCGGCGCCATCTTGGATTTTAGTTTTGACCTCATATTCGTTAATAGCTACCCCAAAAACCATGAAAATGACACCCATGACGAAAATATGTAAAAGTTTTCGTCGGCGCCATCTTGGATTTTAGTTTTGACCTCATGTTGGTTAATAGCTACCCCAAAAACCATGAAAATGACACCCATGACGAAAAGATGTACAATTTTCGTCAGCGCCATCTTGGATTTCAGTTTTGACCTCATATTCGTTAATAGCTACCCCAAAAACTTTGAAAATGACACCCATCACGAAAAAAAAGTCAAATTTTCGTCGACGCCATCTTGAATTGTTTCACCCCACCAATCTATTCAACAACCCATAAAAAAGAGCATCTCAGGCAAGGTCATTTTTAAAACATAATTTAAAATTACAAATAATTGGAATATGAAAGATAAACAGTTTACTCTTATAAAGTATCAAATATTTCAAATCGCGAAAACGACAGTGCACGCACAGTAATCTTTTTCTAATTCGTTTTATTTTTGGGACGAGGAGCGATACACCCGTCCTTCCAAGAGCGCTTCTGAGCGCGGTCTGACGACACATGAGTAGAAAGACGGAACAGAGACTAAGCTTCAAACAACCGCGCGAATCGATTGCACTACTACAAGTACGCGGGGCATGTGTGTGTGACCGCAGGCCGCTTGTCACGTACGCAGCGATTCTGGAAAAAACCGGTTTGCGCTTGCACAGGCTGAGGACAGTCTCAGGGTTGATACGACGCACGTTGTTTGTTTTATTAGTTGCAACTTGCAAGTTTTAATATCATATATATATAAAGCTACACTACCACTCACTGACTGACTGACATCGGGTTTCTCGGAAACTACGCGGAAAGTTGGGGGGATTTTGACGTGATCGTGTAGAGGTGCTCCCAGTGACCACCGGAAAAATATAGCGATTTCGATCATCTTCGAATACCGAGTGGACCCCTGGAGGTGCGCGAAAACGGTGGTACCTGGAGGGGGGGTGTCTGAACAAAAAATGCTCGGAACTGGTGGCGATTACCAGGGGTGGTGGAAAAAATGGCGATTTTCGCGAAAACAAGATGGCCGCCGTACTTTGCCAAAATCGCCGTATATGAATCCTTACGTCTCAAATTTGGCACACGTGCTCTGTTCGAGCCGGCAAATCGATCGGTGCCCCGTTCGAGTGGCTCCGGGCTCCCGTTTCCGACTTTCATACATTGGAAAATCCAACGGCCCGCGGAAACGGTGCGAGTTGGGTGGGGGGTGTCGGAACTAAAAATGATCACCACCCTGGGACGCTACCAGGGAGCCATAGTGGGTCGCTCGATTTTGGAATTTTTCCATTTTTGGCGCAAACATAAAAACGTAAATTTAGACGAGGTGGCGCAACGGAGAAACACACCAATGATGCATTCATACTCGCCTAGCTCCTAGGATATCCAGAAAAATCCGAAATTTTGAACTTTCTCACAGCCCGCGGAGACGGTCAACGGCCCGCGCAAACGGTAGCAGCTACATCTGGGGTGCTCAAACTAAATGTGTAGTAGACCTCGAGCAATTACCACAGATGGTGAAAAAAATTCAAAATGGCGGAAAAAATGGCCGCCGCCATACAAATGCTAAAATGGCCATTGCTGGGCCGATCGCGCTGAAACTTGGCACAGGGGCTTTAATCGAGCCGCACATTACGTTGGCATACTCATCATCGAGTTTCCATCGCTGGTTTCCGAGTTTCATACAACGCGAAATTCGACGGCTCTCCGAAACGGCGCCAGATAGGTGGGGGGTGTAGAACTAAAAAATGATCAGGAAGATTGGGTGCTACCAGGGCAATGGAGAAATTTCAAATTGGACGCAATTTTTTTTTCAAAAATGGCCAATTTTTCAAAGCAAGATGGTGGCGCCGGTTACTTTACGATCGGTATGAAAATTTACTTCTATGCTCTAATCGGCCAGATTTACAAAACTGCATACTCAGAATTTCTCTCCGACCCTCAGTTTCCATTTTCCATACATCACGTAATTCAACGGCTCTCTGAACCGGTGGCAGGTAGGTCGGGGTCGCCGAAGTAAAAAATGCTTCAAAACCTGGTCCGCTTCCAGGCATATAAAAATTTTTGGTAAAAAGCGAATTTTTTTTTTCGAAAATTTTGTATGGAAATTTCCATAGTAGGAAGGGTAATTGAATAGCAACGGCAAAAGACGGCGCCGCGGGCTGCTTGCTGCCCGCGCACCGCGCAACCTCGAAGGTCGACAGCCTCCCGCAGTAGAAAATATTTATTAACTTTTGAACTACCACACGAGCCAAGCGAGCGAAGCGAGCGAATCACGGCAGCGGCTGGCGTAAATATTCAAATAGGTAGCGAGGAGCAAAGCGACGAGCGAGTTAGGTTAACTTTTGAACTACCGCACTAGCCAAGCGAGCGAAGCGAGCAAGTCACGTCAGCGGCCGGCGTAAATACTCAAAACGATGCACCCTCATGCTTCAAATACTCAAACAGCTTTATGTATGCCGATGACATTAAGTTCAGTAGAGTGATTGAAAATATTGAAGATGCGTTTAAATTACAAACCGACCTAAATAGTTTTGTTGGTTGGTGCCAACAAAACGATATGGAGATCAACGCAAGTAAATGCTACTTCATAAGGTTTACTAGGAAACTAAAATCAATAAATTACAACTATAGTATAGGGGACCACAAGATTCTAGAAAAAGAATTGGTCCGTGATTTGGGTGTACTTATAGATAGCAAACTAACATACATACAACACATAGATAACATTACTACTCGTGCTTCTAAAATGCTAGGCTTTATTATGAGAAATTCTAAAGGATTTAAAAACTATAAAACTAAAGTCACATTGTATAACAGCCTCGTGCGCAGTATACTAGAATATTGCTCTACTGTCTGGAGACCACACTACGCCACACATATTTTACGGCTCGAACGCATTCAGAAGAGATTTTTGTGGCATTTGCTATACAATTGTAAATCACCAAAGAAAAAACTAAACTCTTATAAAGACCGACTCTCTAACTTTAATATGAACTCACTCGAAGATCGAAGAGACATTATTGATTTACTTTTCGTATCTAAACTTTTGAACAATAAAATAGACTGTTCCCAATTGCTAACAAGACTCAACATTCGTGTCCCAGCTAGATATCCCCGCTGCAAAATAACCCCATTAGCTCCTCCTCTCCGCAAATCCGTCTCCGGGGCCAACTCGCCACTACCCAGGCTATCCAAAATTGTAAATAAATACAGTGATAAAATCGACATCTTCTTCCATACACCCAACAAGCTCCGTTCTATAGTGAAGGATATACAAAAATTAAAACCTTAAATTGTTGTCATCACCTTAATTAAATAATTCTTATTCTTTTAATAATATTAACAATATTTTAAGAACTAACTCTGTATAATTGGCGCATGCTGTGTCAACCTCTAATTATTTGTTACTTTATCGCAAGAACTATATGTTATGTAAAATTTATATTTAAGAATCATTGTAAACAAATGTTGGTTGACCAAATAAATAAAATAAAAAAAAAGAAGTAGCGAGGAGCGAAGCGACGAGCGAGTTAGGTTACTTTTGAACTACCGCACTAGCCAAGCGAGCGAAGCGAGCAAGTCACGTCAGCGGCCTGCGTAAATATTCAAAGAAGTAGCGAGGAGCGAAGCGACGAGCGAGTTAGGTTAACTTTTGAACTACCGCACTAGCCAAGCGAGCGAAGCGAGCAAGTCACGTCAGCGGCCTGCGTAAATATTCAAAGAAGTAGCGAGGAGCGAAGCGACGAGCGAGTTAGGTTACTTTTGAACTACCGCACTAGCCAAGCGAGCGAAGCGAGCAAGTCACGTCAGCGGCCGGCGTAAATACTCAAAGAAGTAGCGAGGAGCGAAGCGACGAGCGAGTTAGGTTACTTTTGAACTACCGCACTAGCCAAGCGAGCGAAGCGAGCAAGTCACGTCAGTGGCCGGCGTAAATATTCAAATAGGTAGCGAGGAGCGAAGCGACGAGCGTGTTAAGTAAACTCTTTAACAGTTTATTATGAAAAGTCACTGCCCACTATCGATTAGACACCTCAAAATGATGAAATTCGGGGATCACGTTTCAAGAATTTAACCAATATTTGAATAAGTAATTTATAAACAGTTTCGACTGACTGTAGAATCGCTGTTAGCAGATGTAACAAATGGACAGGAAATTCAAATGCATTTTCAAATGACTGAAGATTCCTGCCCTGGGATGAGCCGCGAGCTGCTTGCAGCTCGCGCACCACGCACCCTCGAAGGTATACAGCCCCCCGGAATAGAAAATATTTGAATGGGAAATTTATAAGCACTTCCGATTGACTGTGGAATCGCTGTTAGCAGATATTAACAAATTGACGGGGAATTTTTATGCATTTTCAACTGACTGAAGATTTCTGCCCTGGGATGCTTCGCGGGCTGCTTGCAGCCCGCGCACCACGCACCCTCGAAGGTGGGCAGCCTCCCGAAGTGGAAAATACTTGAATGGAGAATTTATAAGCATTACCGACTGACTGTAGAATCGCTGTTAGCAGATGTAACAAATGGACAGGAAATTCAAATGCATTTTCAAATGACTGAAGATTCCTGCCCTGGGATGAGCCGCGAGCTGCTTGCAGCTCGCGCACCACGCACCCTCGAAGGTATACAGCCCCCCGGAATAGAAAATATTTGAATGGGAAATTTATAAGCACTTCCGATTGACTGTGGAATCGCTGTTAGCAGATATTAACAAATTGACGGGGAATTTTTATGCATTTTCAACTGACTGAAGATTTCTGCCCTGGGATGCTTCGCGGGCTGCTTGCAGCCCGCGCACCACGCACCCTCGAAGGTGGGCAGCCTCCCGAAGTGGAAAATACTTGAATGGAGAATTTATAAGCATTACCGACTGACTGTAGAATCGCTGTTAGCAGATGTAACAAATGGACAGGAAATTCGAATGCATTTTCAAATGACTTTCCTATTGCTTCAACCCAGAGGCAAAAGAGGCTCGCGGGCTGCTTGCAGCCCGCGCACCACCTACCCTCGAAGGTCGACAGCATTTCAAAATAGAAAATATTTGAATTGGGAATTTATAAGCACTTCCGATTGACTGTGGAATCGCTGTTGGCAAATAATAACAAATTGACGGGGGATTTTGATGCATTTTCAAATGACTGCCCTATTGCTTCAACCCAGGGGCAAAAGGGGCTCGCGGGCTGCTTGCAGCCCGCGCACAACGCACCAGCTAGTTTTAATATAAAACGTAATATTGTATTGTTAAAAATGGTTGTTTATTGTACTGTGTGTATGAATAATACTAGAAAAACTAAAAATATATCATATTTCATTTATCCCAAGGAGTACAATAGGTGAGTAAATATTTTGATTATTACTTTTTCAAGTAAGTACCTACTTGCGTTTATTTCATTAGGTCCTTTTTTAATAAGAAGAGAATTGTACACGGTGTGTTTTTACCTTTCATTATTATTACAAATTTAGCATTTGTAAGTATGTATGTATGTATTGTAAGTGTGTACATACCTACCTACTACAACCCAACCCACCCAGGTTGGGTTGTAGTAGGTAGTTTTGTTTAATTTGTCTTAACCTATTGTGACAACCCTACCAAAATAGGTAACAATTTTGCACGTTCTTAAGAAGCTTAGTCTCTGTTCCGTCTTTCTACTCATGTGCTGACGACCCGCGAGAGCAAAATGTATGAAGAAATCGACAAGTATTTTTAATTTAGCTAATTAGACTGGGGTAGAAGCCTTTGAAAATAATGAAAAGATAAAAAAAATCGCAGTCGGATGAAACCCATTAGAAAAGGAGGGGAATATGATAAAAATGTAAGGAAAAATAAATTACGGTCAATCCGAGTTCGGGAAGCGGGAGGGGGGAGCTTTTAAGAGAAAAAAATAGTTTCTCTCGATTTCCGACAAAACTACAAGTCCTATAAAAAAAAGTTCAATGGCAAAGTTGTAGGTAATTAAAAGTTCTACAACTTTGGATTCACAATTTTTTCACATAACCTAAAAATTTAGGTGAAAAATTCAAAAAACCAAGTTTTTGGTCTTTTATTTCTATCTACTTCAAAATTTATTTTTTTTCTACAAAATTTGGTGGAAACTTACTTTATTATGTCCCAAATACACTGTAATTTATTTGATTGAAAATATTTATTTTTTCGCCTTATTTTGAATTAATACCAAAAAAACAACCTAATTTTCAATCGAAAAGTCACCCGTCAAAATATTAGTTTTTTTCAAAAACTTGGGGTGCCTTTTATTTATTGAAATCTCTACTTTCATATGGTGTAAAAAAAAATAAACACCACTATAGTAAATGTTCTCAGGAAATGCATACAAACAGTGTGATAATGAGCTTTTACTAAATCAGGCACACTTCTTGAACTCTATATCTTCTCTTGTATCGGCTTTTCGGTAATATTTCAAAAGAAAAATAATTATTATCTGTTCTAAGTTTAATATTTTACAGCATATTCAAAAGCAAAATGATGTCGATAAAAACATTTCAGATAGTTCGAGAAGTGTGCCTGATTTAGTAAAAGCTAATTTTCAGACTGTTTGTATGCATTTCCTGAGAACATTTACTATGGTGGTGTTTATTTTTTTTACACCATATGAAAGTAGAGATTTCAATGAATAAAAGGCACCCCAAGTTCTTGAAAAAAGCTGATATTTTGACGGGTGACTTTTCGATTGAAAATTAGGTTGTTTTATTGGTATTAATTCAAAATAAGGCGAAAAAATAAATATTTTCAATCAAATAAATTACAGTGTATTTGGGACATAATGAAGTAAGTTTCCACCAAATTTCGTACAAAAAAAAAATAAATTTTGAAGTAGATAGAAATAAAAGACCAAAAACTTGGTTTTTTGAATTTTTCACCTAAATTTTTAGGTTATGTGAAAAAATTGTGAATACAAAAGTTGTAGAACTTTTAATTACCTACACTTTTGCCATTGAACTTTTTTCTATAGGACTTATAGTTTTGTCGGAAATCGAGAGAAACCATTTTTTTCTCTTAAAAGCTCCCCCCTCCCGCTTCCCGAACTCGGATTGACCGTAATTTATTTTTCCTTACATTTTTATCATATTCCCCTCCTTTTCTAATGGGTTTCATCCGACTGCGATTTTTTTTTGTTTCAAAAATTATCTACTCTAGTCTAAATAATTGAAATAAAATTTTGATTTAGATACAAAAAAATTATCAGAATCTATAACTATATGTATATCCCTCAATAATTTATAGGTAAGAAGATAGATTAGGCTTTTAATTTTCTTAAAATTGTACCGTTTTAGACCCCATTTTTTTGCATTTTATGCGATCATTGTGCTGGGAAAATCGTATTTCAGCGACAATTTTGTATGACGTCGTACAATTTTTATAAGATGATCGTAGATCTGAATATATTATCTTTAAATTAAGATATTACTTTGTTCTCACGTGTAATTGCTTTGAGTTAAAATGGTACCGTAAAATAGCGTTTTTTGTTAAAAATCGGTAATAGCACCCTTAAATACTTAAATGAAAATTTGATTTGATTGAATATAAGTTGATTTAAGAAATGTTAATTAGTAAGATAATATGAACATATTATTATTATTTTACGGTAAGACTGTTACCCGATTGTCTCAATAAGTGCTATAATAAAAAAAATAACAACGTGTTTTATTACAGAAATCATTTACTTTATATACATTTCCTAATACGATATTGGAATTATATATAATTCCAAGGAAGATTATACATTTACTAGGATATGTATGCATTAAATAGTTTATTAAACAATATTTTATACATTTCCCAAGTGGCATCGGCATTGTACACATTTCCTATTAGTTTGAGACCCATTCGTTAAAAAGTCTTCAAATAACGTTTGTTTTATTATCTCGAAACTGCAATTAATAAAAAATGAAAATATTTTTTTTTTAATAATTAATAAAAAATATCCTGTCCAGGATTTTTCCAGTCAAACCATTTTTAATACACTTAATTTATTATAAAATTGGTCTCATTCTATTATCACGCCGTTGCATTTCGACTTATATTCGGATCTTAGACCACTAGGATTTGTATACAATTCCTTGATTTCATACATTTCCGGTAACATATACATAATTTAATTTTATTTATTTACATTAAGTATATACATAATTACATACTGATATTATATCTACCTATACATAATATATATATGTATATATATGTATATCATGTTTTAACTGATGTATTTATTTATTAGTATTTATCATATTAATAGAAATATATCTTTCACATAATATACTCATGTTAAATTATCATTATATACAATTCTAGACTGAAACTCCAATAGTCACTTGGGGTCACTGAAAATCAGTGGTGGTGAGGTATTAATCACCTTGCCATCATATACTGAGTTGGCTCCATTTGTCAGGTCACTCACTGCCACATTACAGTTCTTAGGAATAAGATTATTTTTATTTAATTATTTTTCTTTTTATTTCTTTTTGTTTTTCCTTCGTTTATAAATGTATCTCGTGTTGTGATCTTGACAATAAATGTGTTTTATTTATTTATTTATTTAATGTCCCTTACTGCATGCTTTTCATGCAGTTGTCCGCACCATATGTATTGTGGTCTTTGTCCATACACACTTTCTCCAAAGCCCTGCTTTGGTCTTGTTTGATGTATAAGCTCCTGTATATTAGTAAAAGTTAATCAAATATTTAATTCTTATTTCTTGAAATTTGGTATAGTATTCTTTGTGTGATACAAATCAAAACCAACAGTCAGGTTAGGTAGACTACAATTTACAAAACTGGCAGGGTTGCCATGCAATGGTTGGTGGTTAATGAAACACTTGACTCGACTGTACGCTTGTATTATACTGCTTAAACTGTAGAACAACAGGACTATATATTCTAGACGCACACATACAATAGATTACACACTACACTGTAAACTGTAGAATTAATATTAAAGACATAGTTCACTATATATTTTGTAGTCTTTGATTATTTATACAACAGACTAGAAATAAATACTATGTATGCGATTATACCAGCTATTCTAGCCATCCATTTTAGTGTTCCTTAAAATTAAGTACATCTTAGTCAAAGGACAACTTATTGTGCCCTTGCCCGTAATGCACTCATAATAATTTTAAGTTGAATGTTTGTCATTCTTTATGTACCAAACACAGTCACGGCCACGGCGCTCATTCCATTTTACTGGTATTAAAACAGATGAAATCCTTCATGATCCCATATCCTTCTTAGTAGCAAATGTAGAAATCCCTTTCTTGTGTCTACAATGTTTTTGTGGAGAATCGTATTTAGTATTTACATTAATTTAAAAATCCGAGTAGGTACAAAATATTATGTTGACAGTTGACGTTGACACTTGACAGTTGACGCCAAAGACTTGAAAATAAAAGGTACGTGTACATATATTTACATTAGTGCCATCTAGTGGCTCTGGAAGGAAAAGAACATCAAGTCTGTGTTTAACGTGCCATCTAGTGTGTTAAAAGCAAAAGACTAAGAGATATAATCGAACACGTAGTACGTTATTTCCCCACTGGCGCTTTAATTGCGTAAATTCATAGTGCAACTTTTTTTGTATGGAGTGCACCGTCTGTTGTATACGTAGTATATTATTATTAGTCTGTGGTCATAGGATCTTTTTTCACAGGCAAAAGGATGAAGGTAGTCATGATGATACACCCGAAGGGCATACGGAAAGATATGAACAACAAAGTTGTAGTACTTCTGATGATAACAATTTGGAAATGTCTTACGTAAGTTATACTTTATAATAATGCATTTCAAATGACTGATTTTATTTGTAAAATAACTAGTAATTTTTTTTCCTATTTTGTTTTTAGAACACGAACTATGAGGAAACAGAACCGTTCCAGGTTTCAGTTAGAAGGGTCGTAGAAATAGGTTATTTTATGGAACAGCTTCAAGAAATCAGTAATCATAGTTCCATGTTTAATTGTAATTTAGGTACCGTTGAAATGTTAAATGAAAAAAGGACTGGATTTAACTCAACTTTTCATATGAAGTGCCGAATGTGCAGCAAAGAGTTTGAATTAAAATCTTCCAAATATTCGGAAAATAAAATGGATGTGAATGAGGAAACCGTGGCCGGTATTATGACTATTGGTGCCGTAGTTACCCAGCTAAATACGGTTCTTTGTCATGTAAATATACCACCTATGTCAGTACGATTGTATCAATGTAAACATGATGTTATTTGTTGATGGTGGCACAAAACTGCCCAGCACTGTATGGCAGAAGCTGGTAAGGAAGAGAAGAATCATGCTCTATCTATTGGACGCGTAAATGATAATGGAATACCAATGATTCCTGTATCGGGTGATGCATGTTGGTCCAAACGTTCGTATGGAACGAATTACAGTGCGTCTTTTGGAGTTGGTGCTATTGTAGGATTTTTTTCTAAGAAAGTTCTTTTCTACGGAGTAAAAAACAAGACTTGTATCATCTGTTCACGAGCACATTCCAAAGAAGTACAACCACCGAAACATAAGTGTTTTAAAATTTTTCAAGGGCCTTCTACTGCAATGGAAGCGGCTATAATAACAGAGGGTTTCAAAAAATCTATAGAAAGTCATGGTCTCATTTATAATCAGTATGTAGCTGATGGTGATTCAAGCACATATGCTAGTATACGAAATTCTAGGCCATATGAGAATGTGACCTTGGGTAAAGTCGAGTGCAAAAATCATTTGCTCAGAAATTATTGCAAAGGGCTTTTATCAATATCGAGTAACACCATATATCCCATAAGAGCCCGAAAAATATTAAAAGACAATTATTTGCGGATACGATGGGGAGTAGATAGTAGTGTCAAATATTGGGTCAAGCAAAATATTCCATTTTCCGAGAAAATGGAAAATATAAAAAAAGATATAACTAATGGTCCTTATCACATTTTCGGGGATCATTCAAAATGCGCATCATATTTCTGTAACGATGAAATAAAGAAACGTACCGAAAATATGGTGCCAGAACTGAAAGCAAATGGAGTGTTCCAAAAAATTTAAGATTTGGCTCATCGTTTGTCGTTCCACGCTTATAGCTTCGTACACAACGAAACAAACAACTTGGTAGAGAGTTTTAACGCCAGAGTAGCTAAATTTGTTGGCGGAAAAAGGGTGAATTTTTTGCAACGGCGATCGTATGCTGGCCGCTGTGCCGCAGCCGTTATATCGTATAATTCGGGTGCCTTACAGTCAACTGTTCATAAATATATTTTTGGCACTGAAGCAAACCATGAGATAGTCCGATTAGAAAACATTCGTTAAAAATTAAACGTGAAAAAAGAATCAAAAAGAAAAAAGTTATCAAGCCTACCACTAACAAGGACGTTCATTATGGCGAAGAGTGCCTAAAAGTTGACATGGACGATAACCAATATGAAATAGCTAAAAGGGACTTTTTGTTTAGATTAGAAATCACTTCTGAAGAAAAAGACAAGATCGAACAAGACACAATCTTACAAAGTGCTAGTCCTTTATGGTTGGAAACCAGAAGGAAATTGCTTACAGCTTCATGGTTTTCTTCAGTATGTAAACGACGCCCAAGCTCCAATTGTGCACCATTAGTGAAACAAATTTTATATGGAAGAGATTTAAGTAATGTTCCGTCCATCAAACATGGTAAAAATAATGAGTACGCCGCACTACGCGATCTTGAACAAGTGCTGAACACGGAAATTTTGCCGTGCGGTTTGACGATAGACAAAGAAATTTCTTTACTCGGTGCAAGTCCGGATGGAAAATGTGCACACGGCATAGTGGAAATCAAATGCCCGTCGTCAGCTTATGGAATGGACCCAGAAGAAGCAATACGACAAAAAAAAGTCGACTTTTGGAAATACGCTTCGACTTCGAAACAAATAGTAGTAAACACAAAACATAAATGGTATTTACAAATTCAAGGTCAGCTAAGAATTACAGGGGAAAAGACTTGTCTTTGCTATTTGGACGGGCCCTGGAAAAATGAAACATGAATTTATAGCCAGAGACGATCAATTCTGGAAGGAGAATATGGAAACACATTTACATAATTAGATTTTATAAGAACTGTCTCCTTCCAGAATTGATCGATCCAAGACTTAAAAGAAATATAGAACTACGGGAACATTCGACACATTGCCATAATAATATAATGAAAACTAAAAATTAATAAAAAATAATATATTTTTCGTGAGTTTTATTTATTTTTTTATCTTTTACCCTACTCTACCCTACCCTACACTATACACTACTCTACTCTACACTACTTTACCCTATTCTACCCTACTATACCTTACCAAACTTCACATAAACCATAATAACCAAATAGACCGGAAAAAGCCTAAACATTTTGTTTGGATAGGTGAGCCCGTTCTTGAGTTATAAAATTACAACGCAAAGTGGCATTGATTTTAATATTTATAGATTAATAATGTTTCACTTTTCAGTATATTGGAACCTAAAAAGTATTTGAAAGTACGTATCAGTAGTATATGTGTGTGCCAAATAAACGTATTTTATTTCTAGTTTTTGAAAACCCACTTGCATTTGATACCACAACAAAATTATATACTAACAAAACGAGCCCAAACTCGGCACACCTAGCTCAGCTGGTATATTAGTTCTAGTAGCAGTCTTCGAAGTACACCTTCAGGTCACTCCATCAAGTCCGGAGGTAAGGTCTCAACATAACTAACAAAACGAGCCCAAACTCGGTAAACTTAGCTCTATTCGTCTATTAGTTCCAGTAGCAGTCTTCGAAATACACTTTGGCACGTACTTGTTTACCAATCAATCACTGTCCAATGAAATTATCTATAATGGTATCTACTTCTGTGACGATTCAACGTTACAAACTTTTTAAAAACAAATCAAAGTAAAGTTAAAAAAAACTGCAATAAAAATAAGCTCAACTATCAAGTCGTGTTAGTTTACTCATAATTTCGCCGCTTCGCGCATTTCGCTGTGTGTGTGAACCGTGCACGTGTAGTAGTAAGACCCAATATCTAAAATTGATGCGCGTCAATTCGTAAACGCGTCCTTAAAATACAAAAATGGTGTAGCCTAAATATGAATTTACAAGAAGAAACAATCCGAATTAATACACCTTGTAAAAGTAAATACCTACGTTTTTATCAGTTCTATATTTCGAAATCTTGTTTTGTTATGGACGCCGAAGGTTATTGTACCTAAATTATTTATAATATGTACAGTTTGATATTTGTATTATACATATATTCAATAATTATTTTAAACCAGAATTTACAATACTCGTATGTAGGTATACCTACTAAATTATTTTTAAAACGATAAATTAAATTAAATTAAAAAACACAAAATATGCAGAAATAAATTAAAATTATTATTATACGAGCATAGAACCTCCACCTTTTTGTTTTAGGAATAAAAAGAAAATAGTTTGACAGGCTTAGTGCTTGACAAAGTGGTGACGTCACGTATCGATAAAAATACAATAATTATAATATCTATCTTTTATGTATTTATGTTTTAACATTTTGGTGAAATATATTATTTCAGTTTAATTTGAACACGTTCTTGTAGATAAGTTGATTTCGGTGATCATTTTAAAAATGCCACGTATTATAATTGCGCAGTATTTGGCTGCTTGAATTCAACTATACCAATTATACCACCATATGATTTTGTGTAATATGTCGAGAAAATGGATGACATTTTCGTTGCTGCTTTAAGAGAACACATAAACTGTAAAGTGGCTGAATTAATTTTCAACGAATTAAACATAAACAGTTACTTAAAAAAACTGTTCATAAGATTGAGAATATTTTACACTATAAAATTACCAATAAATTCCGAATTAGTCGTAGTAGACGAAAGTATTTTTCAGTAAATAATTTGTAATTTTTTTTCGAATAAAGGCATATTTATGTAATGGTTATTTTAATATCTGTACATATAATAAAATCGTAGGAAAGTCAAAACTGTAGATTGAATATTTTTTTAAAGAATACTTGTGACAATCTATTGTCCGAAGCCAAAAATATAGTTAGGCTACAAACTGAAACAATCGATATTTATTTAACGTGAAGTCATTGACATCACTTTTCTATACTATGTATCTTTGTATCTATCATTCAAAATCTGTGGATGTGTCACCCGCTACTATCGATCCCCCTGAATACCCCTAAATCATAGAAATCTAATTAATAACAAGGCAATAGAAGTGGTAAGCGCGCGTGACATTGTCGCCGCTCAGGTGGTTACCATGCCACATGACCATGACCATTCTTATTATCACGTTTAACACAAATTTCAACCTTATTTCTATGAGTTTATGTTCAAAGTTATATCTATTGAAAATTGACAACCTCTGTTGTAGAAAAGCCGAATTTTTGCGTATTTGAGCAAAAATAAACAAAACGTCTCATATGCTTAGGGATCCGGATGTTATTCTAAAATAAACCGTAAATTCGTGCGTTAGGATACATATTAAAAAGCTTAATTTAATATTTAAGTTAGTTTTCACTAAAATCAAGCTGTCCAATAAAAGGCATAGTTTACTTGTGTGTACTGTTTAGCTATCGGTTTAAATGTGTTGATTTTGGCGACAGCGGTTTTCATACGAATTATGACATTATAGCACTTCTGTGTCTTGTTATTTAGATTTCTATGCCTTAAATTCTCGTAAACACGCTTGCTTGCAATTTGAACGTTTTGTATGAAGTTTCCTTACTGTATGTAACTGTATATTGTGTTATGTTAATACATTAAAATGTCAATTGTAACCTGTGTTGATCATGTCAATACGCGTTATGAAATTATTGATTACGATTTAAAAAAATAAGTGTATCCGAGCCTTATTCCTGTGACTTTGAAACTTTACTCTCAACGCGCCCAAGTTTCACTTCAATTGAGTTGTACTGAGGACAACGAAAGGATTTCAACAAATTTTTTTAAGTTATACATGCTTGAAAAAAAAAAGAGAAATTTATCTTCCAAAAAAACATTACAGATGCGCATCGAATGCTTCCACTACTTGGACCAGAAGGGCGGTGAAGGTGAAGCGGGTGGTACAGCGCGACTAGCTGCCAGTCTGCAGTCAGAATTTAGCGAGATTGGAGCCGCAACGTCTTGCTGTGAGATAATACACAACACACACAAACATTCACATGCACCAAACACCAAACTTTCATACTTTCAAATTCATACATACACACACGCACACACACGTGAGTACAATAAAATTTCATACACACCACTCACAGTTTGAGTTTTACACACACATACGTACACAGCGCATAGAGTGCTTCTGCTACCTGGAACCACCAAACTCCAATATACACAGACACACACAGTTTGCATATACCAAACTTTCATAAACACACATACACAAATCCAATCCACACACACACATTAAACTCACAGATACAATTTATATTCACTCATAACAATACAATGGCATTTACACTCGCCCATACGTTATTGTGGAGCCAATTTAATAGGCAACATTTGACGTCTATCGATTTTATTTTCGTAGAGAGGTAACCTGCTAAAACATCGAATAAAGTGAATTAATCGATACGGACTTGAAACATATGGCAATTGTAAAATTCATCAGCAAATCCCTGTCCAAGTAATATATTATTTTCTTTCGTAAATTCAAGGAGCAAAATGAAACTATTATCTACATAATTTAAAAAAATGCGTTTATTCAGGTGTCATAGATATAATAATAATAAATAAAATTCTGTTTTATTATAAACACAACGCATTTATTAATTTCGAAACGTGACGAGTGACGAGAAACGTCTCTTTTATTTAAAAAGTAAAAGGTTAATTGACACATCATTGTAGCGACGGCAGTTCTTTAAATCTGTAATTGTTTATTATGTTTGGAATGTTTATCGGTCATTATTATTATAAATATTTAATTGTTATTGAAAAAAGTTAAACAAATGTACAGTTCTAACAAAACGAAATAACATATTATTATTCTATGCCGTTGTTACTAGGTTACGTTGTTGAATTTTGTTGAACTGTCGTATGTTGCCTATTAAAATGACTACTATAACATTTACATTCGCTTTTCACACCCAATGGGATGGTTATGTCGGTAGCTAAGTATCTTATTTATTCTTTTTGTTGATGTTGCAGTAATTATAAGTCTGTAGCCAAAACATACTATTGTTTTTACTTCATTTAAATTTTACATGAAATTTTAATGAACGGTCTATGTAAACTGTATTAAACAATTATTACGTGTAGAATGAATACTTTTTATGTTATCCAACACAACACTCTCGCTCGTGTTACAGTACATAATGAACGGCATCAGCGAGAAGATGTCCGCCGCGGTAGTATGGCGCTGGCAATCAGAGCGCGGGGCCACAGCAAACAGCGTGTGGTGCGCAGCTCGCGGGTGGTGCTGATGCGAGACTCGCAGCGCTGAGGCGCTGTCTCGCAGCGCTGAGGCGCTGTCTCGCAGCGCTGAGGCGCTGTCTCGCAGCGCTGAGGCGCTGTCTCGCAGCGCTGAGACGCTGTCTCGCAGCGCTGAGGCGCTGTCTCGCAGCGCTGAGACGCTGTCTCGCAGCACTGCGACCCCCGCACGACGGGCTCCACGCTGCCCAGGCGTACTTGGACCTGCTGGCGTGCACACCCGAGGTGAGGCTCTATGGTATGATTATATGGGAGTGTAAAAATGGTGACCAAAATGTGTTAACTGCACCTACTTGCGTGGTTATGTGAGTTTATGCTAGAATTATACGTCACTGTTGCGACGAGCTGCACGCTGCGCATGCGTACGCGTTGCTGGCACGTGCGGCGGCACGCAATGCACGATTTTATGTTGCTAACACGTTACGCGGCACGCAAGGTACGATTTTATGTTGCTAACACGTTCGGCGGCACGCAAGGTACGATTTTATGTTGCTAACACGTTCGGCGGCACGCAAGGTACGATTTTATGTTGCTAACACGTTACGCGGCACGCAATGCATGATTTTATGTTGCTAACACGTTACGCGGCACGCAAGGTACGATTTTATGTTGCTAACACGTTACGCGGCACGCAAGGTACGATTTTATGTTGCTAACACGTTCGGCGGCACGCAAGGTACGATTTTATGTTGCTAACACGTTCGGCGGCACGCAAGGTACGATTTTATGTTGCTAACACGTTACGCGGCACGCAATGCATGATTTTATGTTGCTAACACGTTACGCGGCACGCAAGGTACGATTTTATGTTGCTAACACGTTACGCGGCACGCAAGGTACGATTTTATGTTGCTAACACGTTACGCGGCACGCAATGCACGATTTAATGTTGCTAACACGTTCGGCGGCACGCAAGGTACGATTTTATGTTGCTAACACGTTCGGCGGCACGCAAGGTACGATTTTTTGTTGCTAACACGTTACGCGGCATGCCATGTACGATTTTATGTTGCTAACACATTCGGCGGCACGCAAGGTACGATTTTATGTTGCTAACACGTTACGCGGCACGCAAGGTACGATTTTATGTTGCTAACACATTCGGCGGCACGCAAGGTACGATTTTATGTTGCTAACACATTCGGCGGCACGCAAGGTACGATTTTATGTTGCTAACACGTTACGCGGCACGCAAGGTACGATTTTATGTTGCTAACACGTTCGGCGGCACGCAAGGTACGATTTTATGTTGCTAACACGTTACGCGGCACGCAAGGTACGATTTTATGTTGCTAACACGTTCGGCGGCACGCAAGGTACGATTTTATGTTGCTAACACGTTCGGCGGCACGCAAGGTACGATTTTATGTTGCTAACACGTTACGCGGCACGCAATGTACGATTTTATGTTGCTAACACGTTCGGCGGCACGCAAGGTACGATTTTATGTTGCTAACACGTTACGCGGCACGCAATGCACGATTTTATGTTGCTAACACGTTCGGCGGCACGCAAGGCACGATTTTATGTTGCTAACACGTTCGGCGGCACGCAAGGTACGATTTTATGTTGCTAACACGTTACGCGGCACGCAAGGTACGATTTTATGTTACTAACACATTCGGCGGCACGCTAGATACGATTTTTTGTTGCTAACACGTTACGCGGCACGCAAGGTACGATTTTATGTTGCTAACACGTTACGCGGCATGCAGTGTACGATTTTATGTTGCTGACACGTTCGGCGGCACGCAAGGTACGATTTTATGTTGCTAACACGTTACGCGGCACGCAATGTACGATTTTATGTTGCTAACACGTTCGGCGGCACGCAAGGTACGATTTTATGTTGCTAACACGTTACGCGGCACGCAATGTACGATTTTATGTTGCTAACACGTTCGGTGGCACGCAAGGTACGATTTTATGTTGTTAACACGTTACGCGGCACGCAATGTACGATTTTATGTTGCTAAAACATTCGGCGGCACGCAAGGTACGATTTTATGTTGCTAACACGTTCGGCGGCACGCAAGGTACGATTTTATGTTGCTAACACGTTACGCGGCACGCAATGTACGATTTTATGTTGCCAACACATTCGGCGGCACGCAAGGTACGATTTTATGTTGCAAACACGTTCGGCGGCACGCAAGGTACGATTTTATGTTGCTAACACGTTCGGCGGCACGCAAGGTACGATTTTATGTTGCTAACACGTTACGCGGCGCGCAATGTACGATTTTATGTTGCTAACACATTCGGCGGCACGCAAGGTACGATTTAATGTTGCTAACACGTTCGGCGGCACGCAAGGTACGATTTTATGTTGCTAACACATTCGGCGGCACGCAAGGTACGATTTTATGTTGCTAACACGTTACGCGGCACGCAATGCACGATTTTATGTTGTTAACACGTTCGGCGGCACGCAAGGTACGATTTTATGTTGCTAACACGTTCGGCGGCACGCAAGGTACGATTTTATGTTGCTAACACGTTCGGCGGCACGCAAGGTACGATTTTATGTTGCTAACACGTTACGCGGCACGCAAGGTACGATTTTATGTTGCTAACACGTTCGGCGGCACGCAAGGTACGATTTTATGTTGCTAACACGTTCGGCGGCACGCAAGGTACGATTTTATGTTGCTAACACGTTACGCGGCACGCAATGCATGATTTTATGTTGCTAACACGTTACGCGGCACGCAAGGTACGATTTTATGTTGCTAACACGTTACGCGGCACGCAAGGTACGATTTTATGTTGCTAACACGTTACGCGGCACGCAATGCACGATTTAATGTTGCTAACACGTTCGGCGGCACGCAAGGTACGATTTTATGTTGCTAACACGTTCGGCGGCACGCAAGGTACGATTTTTTGTTGCTAACACGTTACGCGGCATGCCATGTACGATTTTATGTTGCTAACACATTCGGCGGCACGCAAGGTACGATTTTATGTTGCTAACTCGTTACGCGGCACGCAAGGTACGATTTTATGTTGCTAACACATTCGGCGGCACGCAAGGTACGATTTTATGTTGCTAACACATTCGGCGGCACGCAAGGTACGATTTTATGTTGCTTACACGTTACGCGGCACGCAAGGTACGATTTTATGTTGCTAACACGTTCGGCGGCACGCAAGGTACGATTTTATGTTGCTAACACGTTACGCGGCACGCAAGGTACGATTTTATGTTGCTAACACGTTCGGCGGCACGCAAGGTACGATTTTATGTTGCTAACACGTTCGGCGGCACGCAAGGTACGATTTTATGTTGCTAACACGTTACGCGGCACGCAATGTACGATTTTATGTTGCTAACACGTTCGGCGGCACGCAAGGTACGATTTTACGTTGCTAACACGTTACGCGGCACGCAATGCACGATTTTATGTTGCTAACACGTTCGGCGGCACGCAAGGCACGATTTTATGTTGCTAACACGTTCGGCGGCACGCAAGGTACGATTTTATGTTGCTAACACGTTACGCGGCACGCAATGTACGATTTTATGTTACTAACACATTCGGCGGCACGCTAGGTACGATTTTATGTTGCTAACACGTTACGCGGCACGCAAGGTACGATTTTATGTTGCTAACACGTTCGACGGCACGCAAGGTACGATTTTATGTTGCTAACACGTTCGGCGGCACGCAAGGTACGATTTTATGTTGCTAACACGTTACGCGGCACGCAATGTACGATTTTATGTTGCTAACACGTTCGGCGGCACGCAAGGTACGATTTTATGTTGCTAACACGTTACGCGGCACGCAATGTACGATTTTATGTTGCTAACACGTTCGGTGGCACGCAAGGTACGATTTTATGTTGTTAACACGTTACGCGGAACGCAATGTACGATTTTATGTTGCTAAAACATTCGGCGGCACGCAAGGTACGATTTTATGTTGCTAACACGTTCGGCGGCACGCAAGGTACGATTTTATGTTGCTAACACGTTACGCGGCACGCAATGTACGATTTTATGTTGCCAACACATTCGGCGGCACGCAAGGTACGATTTTATGTTGCAAACACGTTCGGCGGCACGCAAGGTACGATTTTATGTTGCTAACACGTTCGGCGGCACGCAAGGTACGATTTTATGTTGCTAACACGTTCGGCGGCACGCAAGGCACGATTTTATGTTGCTAACACATTCGGCGGCACGAAAGGTACGATTTTATGTTGCTAACACGTTACGCGGCACGCAATGCACGATTTTATGTTGTTAACACGTTCGGCGGCACGCAAGGTACGATTTTATGTTGCTAACACGTTCGGCGGCACGCAAGGTACGATTTTATGTTGCTAACACGTTCGGCGGCATGCAAGGTACGATTTTATGTTGCTAACACGTTACGCGGCACGCAATGTACGATTTTATGTTGCTAACACGTTCGGCGGCACGCAAGGTACGATTTTATGTTGCTAACACGTTACGAGGCACGCAATGTACGATTTTATGTTGCTAACACGTTCGGTGGCACGCAAGGTACGATTTTATGTTGCAAACACGTTACGCGGCACGCACTGTACGATTTTATGTTGTTCACACATTCGGCGGCATGCAAGGTACGATTTTATGTTGCTAACACGTTCGGCGGCACGCAAGGTACGATTTTATGTTGCTAACACGTTCGGCGGCACGCAAGGTACGATTTTTTGTTGCTAACACGTTACGCGGCACGCCATGTACGATTTTATGTTGCTAACACATTCGGCTGCACGCAAGGTACGATTTTATGTTGCTAACACGTTACGCGGCACGCAAGGTACGATTTTATGTTGCTTACACATTCGGCGGCACGCAAGGTACGATTTTATGTTGCTAACACGTTCGGCGGCACGCAAGGTACGATTTTATGTTGCTAACACGTTACGCGGCACGCAATGTACGATTTTATGTTGCTTACACATTCGGCGGCACGCAAGGTAGGATTTTATGTTGCTTACACGTTACGCGGCACGCAAGGTACGATTTTATTTTGCTTACACGTTCGGCGGCTCGCAAGGTACGATTTTATGTTGCTAACACGTTCGGCGGCACGCAAGGTACGATTTTATGTTGCTAACACGTTACGCGGCACGCAATGTACGATTTTATGTTGCTAACACGTTCGGTGGCACGTAAGGTACGATTTTATGTTGCTAACACGTTACGCGGCACGCAATGCACGATTTTATGTTGCTAACACGTTCGGAGGCACGCAAGGTACGATTTTATGTTGCTAACACGTTCGGCGGCACGCAAAGTACGATTTTATGTTGCTAACACGTTCGCCGGCACGCAAGGTACGATTTTATGTTGCTAACACGTTACGCGGCATGCAGTGTACGATTTTATGTTGCTGACACGTTCGGCGGCACGCAAGGTACGATTTTATGTTGCTAACACGTTACGCGGCACGCAATGTACGATTTTATGTTGCTAACAGGTTCGGTGGCACGCAAGGTACGATTTTATGTTGCTAACACGTTACGCGGCACGCAATGTACGATTTTATGTTGCTAACACATTCGGCGGCACGCAAGGTACGATTTTATGTTGCTTCCACGTTACGTGGCACGCAAGGTACGATTTTATGTTGCTAACACGTTACGCGGCACGCAATGCACGATTTTATGTTGCTAACACGTTCGGCGGCACACAAGGTACGATTTTATGTTGCTAACACGTTCGGCGGCATGCAAGGTACGATTTTATGTTGCTAACACGTTACGCGGCACGTAAGGTACGATTTTATGTTGCTAACACGTTCGGCGGCACGCAAGGTACGATTTTATGTTGCTAACACGTTCGGCGGCACGCAAGGTACGATTTTATGTTGCTAACACGTTACGCGGCACGCCATGTACGATTTTATGTTGCTTACACATTCGGCGGCACGCAAGGTACGATTTTTTGTTGCTAACACGTTACGCGGCATGCCATGTACGATTTTATGTTGCTAACACATTCGGCGGCACGCAAGGTACGATTTTATGTTGCTAACACGTTACGCGGCACGCAAGGTACGATTTTATGTTGCTAACACATTCGGCGGCACGCAAGGTACGATTTTATGTTGCTAACACGTTACGCGGTACGCAAGGTACGATTTTATGTTGCTAACACGTTCGGCGGCACGCAAGGCACGATTTTATGTTGCTAACACGTTCGGCGGCACGCAAGGTACGATTTTATGTTGCTAACACGTTACGCGGCACGCAATGTACGATTTTATGTTGCTAACACGTTCGGCGGCATGCAAGGTACGATTTTATGTTGCTAACACGTTACGCGGCACGTAAGGTACGATTTTATGTTGCTAACACGTTACGCGGCACGCAATGTACGATTTTATGTTGCTCACACATTCGGCGGCACGCAAGGTACGATTTTATGTTGCTAACACGTTCGGCGGCACGCAAGGTACGATTTTATGTTGCTAACACGTTCGGCGGCACGCAAGGTACGATTTTATGTTGCTAACACGTTACGCGGCACGCCATGTACGATTTTATGTTGCTTACACATTCGGCGGCACGCAAGGTACGATTTTTTGTTGCTAACACGTTACGCGGCATGCCATGTACGATTTTATGTTGCTAACACATTCGGCGGCACGCAAGGTACGATTTTATGTTGCTAACACGTTACGCGGCACGCAAGGTACGATTTTATGTTGCTAACACGTTACGTGGCACGCAATGTACGATTTTATGTTGCTAACACGTTCGGCGGCACGCAAGGTACGATTTTATGTTGCTAACACGTTACGCGGCACGCAATGTACAATTTTATGTTGCTAACACGTTCGGTGGCACGCAAGGTACGATTTTATGTTGCTAATACGTTACGCGGCACGCAATGTACGATTTTATGTTGCTTACACATTCGGCGGCACGCAAGGTACGATTTTATGTTGCTAACACGTTACGCGGCACGCAAGGTACGATTTTATGTTGCTAACACGTTACGCGGCACGCAATGTACGATTTTATGTTGCTAACACGTTCGGTGGCACGTAAGGTACGATTTTATGTTGCTAACACGTTACGCGGCACGCAATGCACGATTTTATGTTGCTAACACGTTCGGCGGCACGCAAGGTACGATTTTATGTTGCTAACACGTTCGACGGCACGCAAGGTACGATTTTATGTTGCTAACACGTTACGCGGCACGCAATGTACGATTTTATGTTGCTCACACGTTACGCGGCACGCAATGTACGATTTTATGTTGCTAACACATTCGGCGGCACGCAAGGTGCGATTTTATGTTGCTTCCACGTTACGTGGCACGCAAGGTACGATTTTATTTTGCTTACACGTTCGGCGGCACGCAAGGTACGATTTCATGTTGCTTACACGTTCGGCGGCACGCAAGGTACGATTTTATGTTGCGCACACGTTCGGCGGCACGCAAGGTACGATTTTATGTTGCTAACACGTTCGGCGGCACGCAAGGTACGATTTTATGTTGCTAACACGTTACGCGGCACGCAAGGTACGATTTTATGTTGCTTACACGTTACGCGGCACGCAAGGTACGATTTTATGTTGCTAACACGTTACGCGGCACGCAATGTACGATTTTATGTTGCTAACACATTCGGCGGCACGCAAGGTACGATTTTATGTTGCTAACACGTTACGCGGCACGCAAGGTACGATTTTATGTTGCTAGCACGTTCGGCGGCACGCAAGGTACGATTTTATGTTGCTTACACGTTCGGCGGCACGCAAGGTACGATTTTATGTTGCTAACACGTTACGCGGCACGCAATGTACGGTTTTATGTTGCTAACACATTCGGCGGCACGCAAGGTACGATTTTATGTTGCTCACACGTTACGCGGTACGCAATGTACGATTTTATGTTGCTAACACGTTCGGCGGCACGCAAGGTACGATTTTATGTTGCTAACACGTTACACGGCACGCAAGGTACGATTTTATGTTGCTAACACGTTACGCGGCACGCAAGGTACGATTTTATGTTGCTTACACATTCGGCGGCACGCAAGGTACGATTTTATGTTGCTAACAGTTTACGCGGCACGCAAGGTACGATTTTATGTTGCTAACACGTTTGGCGGCACGCAAGGTACGATTTAATGTTGCTAACACGTTCGGCGGCACGCAAGGTACGTTTTTATGTTGCTTACACATTCGGCGGCACGCAAGGTACGATTTTATGTTGCTAACACGTTACGCGGCACGCAATGTACGATTTTATGTTGCTAACACGTTACGCGGCACGCAAGGTACGATTTTATGTTGCTAGCACGTTCGGCGGCACGCAAGGTACGATTTTATGTTGCTAACACGTTCGGCGGCACGCAAGGTACGATTTTATGTTGCTAACACATTACGCGGCACGCAAGGTACGATTTTATGTTGCTTACACGTTACGCGGCACGCAAGGTACGATTTTATGTTGCTCACACGTTACGCGGAACGCAAGGTACGATTTTATGTTGCTTACACGTTTGGCGGCACGCAAGGTGCGATTTTATGTTGCTTACACGTTACGCGGCACGCAAGGTACGATTTTATGTTGCTAACACGTTCGACGGCACGCAAGGTACGATTTTATGTTGCGTACACGTTACGCGACACGCAATGTACGATTTTATGTTGTTAACACGTTCGGCGGCACGCAAGGTACGATTTTATGTTGCTTACACGTTACGCGGCACGCAAGGTACGATTTTATGTTGCTAACACGTTACGCGGCACGCAATGTACGATTTAATGTTGCTAACACATTCGGCGGCACGCAAGGTACGATTTTATGTTGCAAACACGTTACGCGGCACGCAAGGTACGATTTTATGTTGCTAGCACGTTCGGCGGCACGCAAGGTACGATTTTATGTTGCTAACACGTTCGGCGGCACGCAAGGTACGATTTTATGTTGCTAACACGTTACGCGGCACGCAATGTACGGTTTTATGTTGCTAACACATTCGGCGGCACGCAAGGTACGATTTTATGTTGCTCACACGTTACGCGGAACGCAAGGTACGATTTTATGTTGCTTACACGTTTGGCGGCACGCAAGGTACGATTTCATGTTGCTTACACGTTCGGCGGCACGCAAGGTACGATTTTATGTTGCGCACACGTTCGGCGGCACGCAAGGTACGATTTTATGTTGCTAACACGTTCGGCGGCACGCAAGGTACGATTTTATGTTGCTTACACGTTACGCGGCACGCAAGGTACGATTTTATGTTGCTAACACGTTACGCGGCACGCAATGTACGATTTTATGTTGCTAACACATTCGGCGGCACGCAAGGTACGATTTTATGTTGCTAACACGTTCGGCGGCACGCAAGGTACGATTTTATGTTGCTAACACGTTCGGCGGCACGCAATGTACGATTTTATGTTGCTGACACGTTCGGCGGCACGCAAGGTACGATTTTATGTTGCTAACACGTTACGCGGCACGCAATGTACGATTTTATGATGCTAACAGGTTCGGTGGCACGCAAGGTACGATTTTATGTTGCTAACACGTTACGCGGCACGCAATGTACGGTTTTTTGTTGCTAACACATTCGGCGGCACGCAAGGTACGATTTTATGTTGCTCACACGTTACGCGGAACGCAAGGTACGATTTTATGTTGCTAACACGTTCGGCGGCACGCAAGGTACGATTTTATGTTGCTAACACGTTACGCGTCACGCAATGTACGATTTTATGTTGCTTACACGTTTGGCGGCACGCAAGGTACGATTTAATGTTGCTTACACGTTCGGCGGCACGCAAGGTACGATTTTATGTTGCTAACACGTTACGCGACACGCAATTTACGATTTTATGTTGCTAACACGTTCGGCGGCACGCAAGGTACGATTTTATGTTGCTAACACGTTACGCGGCACGCAAGGTACGATTTTATGTTGCTAACACGTTACGCGGCACGCAAGGTACGATTTTATGTTGCTTACACATTCGGCGGCACGCAAGGTACGATTTTATGTTGCTTACACGTTACGCGACACGCAATGTACGATTTAATGTTGCTAACACGTTCGGCGGCACGCAAGGTACGATTTTATGTTGCTTACACGTTCGGCGGCACGCAAGGTACGATTTTATGTTGCTAACACGTTACGCGGCACGCAAGGTACGATTTTATGTTGCTAACACGTTCGGCGGCACGCAAGGTACGATTTTATGTTGCTAACACGTTCGGCGGCACGCAAGGTACGATTTTATGTTGCTAACACGTTACGCGGCACGCAAGGTACGATTTTATGTTGCTAACACGTTCGGCGGCACGCAAGGTACGATTTTATGTTGCTAACACGTTCGGCGGCACGCAAGGTAAGATTTTATGTTGCTTACACGTTACGTGGCACGCAATGTACGATTTTATGTTGCTAACACGTTCGGCGGCACGCAAGGTACGATTTTATGTTGCTAACACGTTTGGCGGCACGCAAGGTACGATTTTATGTTGCTTACACGTTCGGCGGCACGCAAGGTACGATTTTATGTTGCTAACACGTTACGCGGCACGCAATGTACGATTTTATGTTGCTAACACGTTCGGCGGCTTGCAAGGTACGATTTTATGTTGCTTACACGTTACGCGGCACGCAATGTACGATTTTATGTTGCTTACACATTCGGCGGCACGCAAGGTACGATTTTATGTTGCTCACACGTTCGGCGGCACGCAAGGTACGATTTTATGTTGCTAACACGTTCGGCGGCACGCAAGGTACGATTTTATGTTGCTAACACGTTCGGCGGCACGCAAGGTACGATTTTATGTTGCTAACACGTTACGCGGCACGCAAGGTACGATTTTATGTTGCTAGCACGTTCGGCGGCACGCAAGGTACGATTTTATGTTGCTAACACGTTCGGCGGCACGCAAGGTACGATTTTATGTTGCTAACACATTACGCGGCACGCAAGGTACGATTTTATGTTGCTTACACGTTACGCGGCACGCAAGGTACGATTTTATGTTGCTCACACGTTACGCGGAACGCAAGGTACGATTTTATGTTGCTTACACGTTTGGCGGCACGCAAGGTGCGATTTTATGTTGCTTACACGTTACGCGGCACGCAAGGTACGATTTTATGTTGCTAACACGTTACGCGGCACGCAATGTACGATTTTATGTTGCTAACACATTCGGCGGCACGCAAGGTACGATTTTATGTTGCTAACACGTTACGCGGCACGCAAGGTACGATTTTATGTTGCTAGCACGTTCGGCGGCACGCAAGGTACGATTTTATGTTGCTAACACGTTCGGCGGCACGCAAGGTACGATTTTATGTTGCTAACACGTTACGCGGCACGCAATGTACGGTTTTATGTTGCTAACACATTCGGCGGCACGCAGTTGCTAACACGTTACGCGACACGCAATGTACGATTTTATGTTGCTAACGCGTTCGGCGGCACGCAAGGTACGATTTTATGTTGCTAACACGTTCGGCGGCACGCAAGGTACGATTTTATGTTGCTAACACGTACGGCGGCACGCAAGGTACGATTTTATGTTGCTAACACGTTCGACGGCACGCAAGGTACGATTTTATGTTGCTAACACGTTACGCGGCACGCAATGTACAATTTTATGTTGCTTACACGTTCGGCGGCACGCAAGGTACGATTTAATGTTGCTAACACGTTACGCGGCACGCAAGGTACGATTTTATGTTGCTAACACGTTCGGCGGCACGCAAGGTACGATTTTATGTTGCTAACACGTTCGGCGGCACGCAAGGTACGATTTTATGTTGCTCACACGTTCGGCGGCACGCAAGGTACGATTTTATGTTGCTAACACGTTCGGCGGCACGCAAGGTACGATTTTATGTTGCTAACACGTTCGGCGGCACGCAAGGTACGATTTTATGTTGCTAACACGTTACGCGGCACGCAAGGTACGATTTTATGTTGCTAACACGTTCGGCGGCACGCAAGGTACGATTTTATGTTGCTAACACGTTCGGCGGCACGCAAGGTAAGATTTTATGTTGCTTACACGTTACGTGGCACGCAATGTACGATTTTATGTTGCTAACACGTTCGGCGGCACGCAAGGTACGATTTAATGTTGCTAACACGTTCGGCGGCACGCAAGGTACGATTTTATGTTGCTAACACGTTACGCGGCACGCAAGGTACGATTTTATGTTGCTTACACGTTCGGCGGCACGCAAGGTACGATTTTATGTTGCTAACACGTTACGCGACACGCAATGTACGATTTTATGTTGCTAACGCGTTCGGCGGCACGCAAGGTACGATTTTATGTTGCTAACACGTTCGGCGGCACGCAAGGTACGATTTTATGTTGCTAACACGTACGGCGGCACGCAAGGTACGATTTTATGTTGCTAACACGTTCGACGGCACGCAAGGTACGATTTTATGTTGCTAACACGTTACGCGGCACGCAATGTACAATTTTATGTTGCTTACACGTTCGGCGGCACGCAAGGTACGATTTAATGTTGCTAACACGTTACGCGGCACGCAAGGTACGATTTTATGTTGCTAACACGTTCGGCGGCACGCAAGGTACGATTTTATGTTGCTAACACGTTCGGCGGCACGCAAGGTACGATTTTATGTTGCTAACACGTTACGCGGCACGCAAGGTACGATTTTATGTTGCTAACACGTTCGGCGGCACGCAAGGTACGATTTTATGTTGCTAACACGTTCGGCGGCACGCAAGGTAAGATTTTATGTTGCTTACACGTTACGTGGCACGCAATGTACGATTTTATGTTGCTAACACGTTCGGCGGCACGCAAGGTACGATTTTATGTTGCTAGCACGTTCGGCGGCACGCAAGGTACGATTTTATGTTGCTAACACGTTCGGCGGCACGCAAGGTACGATTTTATGTTGCTTACACGTTTGGCGGCACGCAAGGTACGATTTAATGTTGCTAACACGTTCGGCGGCACGCAAGGTACGATTTTATGTTGCTTACACGTTACGCGACACGCAATGTACGATTTAATGTTGCTAACACGTTCGGCGGCACGCAAGGTACGATTTTATGTTGCTTACACGTTCGGCGGCACGCAAGGTACGATTTTATGTTGCTAACACGTTACGCGGCACGCAAGGTACGATTTTATGTTGCTAACACGTTACGCGGCACGCAAGGTACGATTTTATGTTGCTAACACATTCGGCGGCACGCAAGGTACGATTTTATGTTGCTTACACGTTACGCGGCACGCAAGGTATGATTTTATGTTGCTAACACGTTCGGCGGCACGCAAGGTACGATTTTATGTTGCTAACACGTTCGGCGGCACGCAAGGTACGATTTTATGTTGCTAACACGTTACGCGTCACGCAATGTACGATTTTATGTTGCTTACACGTTTGGCGGCACGCAAGGTACGATTTAATGTTGCTTACACGTTCGGCGGCACGCAAGGTACGATTTTATGTTGCTAACACGTTACGCGACACGCAATTTACGATTTTATGTTGCTAACACGTTCGGCGGCACGCAAGGTACGATTTTATGTTGCTAACACGTTACGCGGCACGCAAGGTACGATTTTATGTTGCTAACACGTTACGCGGCACGCAAGGTACGATTTTATGTTGCTTACACATTCGGCGGCACGCAAGGTACGATTTTATGTTGCTAACAGTTTACGCGGCACGCAAGGTACGATTTAATGTTGCTAACACGTTCGGCGGCACGCAAGGTACGATTTAATGTTGCTAACACGTTCGGCGGCACGCAAGGTACGATTTTATGTTGCTTACACGTTACGCGACACGCAATGTACGATTTAATGTTGCTAACACGTTCGGCGGCACGCAAGGTACGATTTTATGTTGCTAACACGTTCGGCGGCACGCAAGGTACGATTTTATGTTGCTCACACGTTCGGCGGCACGCAAGGTACGATTTTATGTTGCTAACACGTTCAACGGCACGCAAGGTACGATTTTATGTTGCTAACACGTTACGCGTCACGCAATGTACGATTTTATGTTGCTTACACATTCGGCGGCACGCAAGGTACGATTTTATGTTGCTAACACGTTACGCGGCACGCAAGGTAAGATTTTATGTTGCTAACACGTTTGGCGGCACGCAAGGTACGATTTTATGTTGCTTACACGTTCGGCGGCACGCAAGGTACGATTTTATGTTGCTAACACGTTACGCGGCACGCAATGTACGATTTTATGTTGCTAACACGTTCGGCGGCTTGCAAGGTACGATTTTATGTTGCTTACACGTTACGCGGCACGCAATGTACGATTTTATGTTGCTTACACATTCGGCGGCACGCAAGGTACGATTTTATGTTGCTCACACGTTCGGCGGCACGCAAGGTACGATTTTATGTTGCTAACGCGTTCGGCGGCACGCAAGGTACGATTTTATGTTGCTAACACGTTCGGCGGCACGCAAGGTACGATTTTATGTTGCTAACACGTACGGCGGCACGCAAGGTACGATTTTATGTTGCTAACACGTTCGACGGCACGCAAGGTACGATTTTATGTTGCTAACACGTTACGCGGCACGCAATGTACAATTTTATGTTGCTTACACGTTCGGCGGCACGCAAGGTACGATTTAATGTTGCTAACACGTTACGCGGCACGCAAGGTACGATTTTATGTTGCTAACACGTTCGGCGGCACGCAAGGTACGATTTTATGTTGCTAACACGTTCGGCGGCACGCAAGGTACGATTTTATGTTGCTCACACGTTCGGCGGCACGCAAGGTACGATTTTATGTTGCTAACACGTTCGGCGGCACGCAAGGTACGATTTTATGTTGCTAACACGTTCGGCGGCACGCAAGGTACGATTTTATGTTGCTAACACGTTACGCGGCACGCAAGGTACGATTTTATGTTGCTAACACGTTCGGCGGCACGCAAGGTACGATTTTATGTTGCTAACACGTTCGGCGGCACGCAAGGTAAGATTTTATGTTGCTTACACGTTACGTGGCACGCAATGTACGATTTTATGTTGCTAACACGTTCGGCGGCACGCAAGGTACGATTTAATGTTGCTAACACGTTCGGCGGCACGCAAGGTACGATTTTATGTTGCTAACACGTTACGCGGCACGCAAGGTACGATTTTATGTTGCTTACACGTTCGGCGGCACGCAAGGTACGATTTTATGTTGCTAACACGTTACGCGACACGCAATGTACGATTTTATGTTGCTAACGCGTTCGGCGGCACGCAAGGTACGATTTTATGTTGCTAACACGTTCGGCGGCACGCAAGGTACGATTTTATGTTGCTAACACGTACGGCGGCACGCAAGGTACGATTTTATGTTGCTAACACGTTCGACGGCACGCAAGGTACGATTTTATGTTGCTAACACGTTACGCGGCACGCAATGTACAATTTTATGTTGCTTACACGTTCGGCGGCACGCAAGGTACGATTTAATGTTGCTAACACGTTACGCGGCACGCAAGGTACGATTTTATGTTGCTAACACGTTCGGCGGCACGCAAGGTACGATTTTATGTTGCTAACACGTTCGGCGGCACGCAAGGTACGATTTTATGTTGCTAACACGTTACGCGGCACGCAAGGTACGATTTTATGTTGCTAACACGTTCGGCGGCACGCAAGGTACGATTTTATGTTGCTAACACGTTCGGCGGCACGCAAGGTAAGATTTTATGTTGCTTACACGTTACGTGGCACGCAATGTACGATTTTATGTTGCTAACACGTTCGGCGGCACGCAAGGTACGATTTTATGTTGCTAGCACGTTCGGCGGCACGCAAGGTACGATTTTATGTTGCTAACACGTTCGGCGGCACGCAAGGTACGATTTTATGTTGCTTACACGTTTGGCGGCACGCAAGGTACGATTTAATGTTGCTAACACGTTCGGCGGCACGCAAGGTACGATTTTATGTTGCTTACACGTTACGCGACACGCAATGTACGATTTAATGTTGCTAACACGTTCGGCGGCACGCAAGGTACGATTTTATGTTGCTTACACGTTCGGCGGCACGCAAGGTACGATTTTATGTTGCTAACACGTTACGCGGCACGCAAGGTACGATTTTATGTTGCTAACACGTTACGCGGCACGCAAGGTACGATTTTATGTTGCTAACACATTCGGCGGCACGCAAGGTACGATTTTATGTTGCTTACACGTTACGCGGCACGCAAGGTATGATTTTATGTTGCTAACACGTTCGGCGGCACGCAAGGTACGATTTTATGTTGCTAACACGTTCGGCGGCACGCAAGGTACGATTTTATGTTGCTAACACGTTACGCGTCACGCAATGTACGATTTTATGTTGCTTACACGTTTGGCGGCACGCAAGGTACGATTTAATGTTGCTTACACGTTCGGCGGCACGCAAGGTACGATTTTATGTTGCTAACACGTTACGCGACACGCAATTTACGATTTTATGTTGCTAACACGTTCGGCGGCACGCAAGGTACGATTTTATGTTGCTAACACGTTACGCGGCACGCAAGGTACGATTTTATGTTGCTAACACGTTACGCGGCACGCAAGGTACGATTTTATGTTGCTTACACATTCGGCGGCACGCAAGGTACGATTTTATGTTGCTAACAGTTTACGCGGCACGCAAGGTACGATTTAATGTTGCTAACACGTTCGGCGGCACGCAAGGTACGATTTAATGTTGCTAACACGTTCGGCGGCACGCAAGGTACGATTTTATGTTGCTTACACGTTACGCGACACGCAATGTACGATTTAATGTTGCTAACACGTTCGGCGGCACGCAAGGTACGATTTTATGTTGCTAACACGTTCGGCGGCACGCAAGGTACGATTTTATGTTGCTCACACGTTCGGCGGCACGCAAGGTACGATTTTATGTTGCTAACACGTTCGACGGCACGCAAGGTACGATTTTATGTTGCTAACACGTTACGCGTCACGCAATGTACGATTTTATGTTGCTTACACATTCGGCGGCACGCAAGGTACGATTTTATGTTGCTAACACGTTACGCGGCACGCAAGGTAAGATTTTATGTTGCTAACACGTTTGGCGGCACGCAAGGTACGATTTTATGTTGCTTACACGTTCGGCGGCACGCAAGGTACGATTTTATGTTGCTAACACGTTACGCGGCATGCAATGTACGATTTTATGTTGCTAACACGTTCGGCGGCTTGCAAGGTACGATTTTATGTTGCTTACACGTTACGCGGCACGCAATGTACGATTTTATGTTGCTTACACATTCGGCGGCACGCAAGGTACGATTTTATGTTGCTCACACGTTCGGCGGCACGCAAGGTACGATTTTATGTTGCTAACACGTTCGGCGGCACGCAAGGTACGATTTTATGTTGCTAACACGTTCGGCGGCACGCAAGGTACGATTTTATGTTGCTAACACGTTACGCGGCACGCAAGGTACGATTTTATGTTGCTAGCACGTTCGGCGGCACGCAAGGTACGATTTTATGTTGCTAACACGTTCGGCGGCACGCAAGGTACGATTTTATGTTGCTAACACATTACGCGGCACGCAAGGTACGATTTTATGTTGCTTACACGTTACGCGGCACGCAAGGTACGATTTTATGTTGCTCACACGTTACGCGGAACGCAAGGTACGATTTTATGTTGCTTACACGTTTGGCGGCACGCAAGGTGCGATTTTATGTTGCTTACACGTTACGCGGCACGCAAGGTACGATTTTATGTTGCTAACACGTTACGCGGCACGCAATGTACGATTTTATGTTGCTAACACATTCGGCGGCACGCAAGGTACGATTTTATGTTGCTAACACGTTACGCGGCACGCAAGGTACGATTTTATGTTGCTAGCACGTTCGGCGGCACGCAAGGTACGATTTTATGTTGCTAACACGTTCGGCGGCACGCAAGGTACGATTTTATGTTGCTAACACGTTACGCGGCACGCAATGTACGGTTTTATGTTGCTAACACATTCGGCGGCACGCAAGGTACGATTTTATGTTGCTCACACGTTACGCGGAACGCAAGGTACGATTTTATGTTGCTTACACGTTTGGCGGCACGCAAGGTACGATTTAATGTTGCTTACACGTTCGGCGGCACGCAAGGTACGATTTTATGTTGCTAACACGTTACGTGGCACGCAATGTACGATTTTATGTTGCTAACACGTTCGGCGGCACGCAAGGTACGATTTTATGTTGCTAACACGTTACGCGGCACGCAATGTACAATTTTATGTTGCTAACACGTTCGGTGGCACGCAAGGTACGATTTTATGTTGCTAATACGTTACGCGGCACGCAATGTACGATTTTATGTTGCTTACACATTCGGCGGCACGCAAGGTACGATTTTATGTTGCTAACACGTTACGCGGCACGCAAGGTACGATTTTATGTTGCTTACACGTTCGGCGGCACGCAAGGTACGATTTTATGTTGCTAACACGTTACGCGACACGCAATGTACGATTTTATGTTGCTAACGCGTTCGGCGGCACGCAAGGTACGATTTTATGTTGCTAACACGTTCGGCGGCACGCAAGGTACGATTTTATGTTGCTAACACGTTCGACGGCACGCAAGGTACGATTTTATGTTGCTAACACGTTACGCGGCACGCAATGTACAATTTTATGTTGCTTACACGTTCGGCGGCACGCAAGGTACGATTTAATGTTGCTAACACGTTACGCGGCACGCAAGGTACGATTTTATGTTGCTAACACGTTCGGCGGCACGCAAGGTACGTTTTTATGTTGCTAACACGTTCGGCGGCACGCAAGGTACGATTTTATGTTGCTAACACGTTACGCGGCACGCAAGGTACGATTTTATGTTGCTTACACGTTCGGCGGCACGCAAGGTACGATTTTATGTTGCTAACACGTTCGGCGGCACGCAAGGTACGATTTTATGTTGCTAACACGTTACGCGGCACGCAAGGTACGATTTTATGTTGCTAACACGTTCGGCGGCACGCAAGGTACGATTTTATGTTGCTAACACGTTCGGCGGCACGCAAGGTAAGATTTTATGTTGCTTACACGTTACGTGGCACGCAAGGTACGATTTTATGTTGCTAACACGTTCGGCGGCACGCAAGGTACGATTTTACGTTGCTAACACGTTCGGCGGCACGCAATGTACGATTTTATGTTGCTGACACGTTCGGCGGCACGCAAGGTACGATTTTATGTTGCTAACACGTTACGCGGCACGCAATGTACGATTTTATGTTGCTAACAGGTTCGGTGGCACGCAAGGTACGATTTTATGTTGCTCACACGTTACGCGGCACGCAATGTACGATTTTATGTTGCTAACACGTTCGGCGGCACGCAAGGTACGATTTTATGTTGCTAACACGTTCGGCGGCACGCAATGTACGATTTTATGTTGCTGACACGTTCGGCGGCACGCAAGGTACGATTTTATGTTGCTAACACGTTACGCGGCACGCAATGTACGATTTTATGTTGCTAACAGGTTCGGTGGCACGCAAGGTACGATTTTATGTTGCTCACACGTTACGCGGCACGCAATGTACGATTTTATGTTGCTAACACATTCGGCGGCACGCAAGGTACGATTTTATGTTGCTTCCACGTTACGTGGCACGCAAGGTACGATTTTATTTTGCTTACACGTTCGGCGGCACGCAAGGTACGATTTCATGTTGCTTACACGTTCGGCGGCACGCAAGGTACGATTTTATGTTGCGCACACGTTCGGCGGCACGCAAGGTACGATTTTATGTTGCTCACACGTTCGGCGGCACGCAAGGTACGATTTTATGTTGCTAACACGTTACGCGGCACGCAAGGTACGATTTTATGTTGCTTACACGTTACGCGGCACGCAAGGTACGATTTTATGTTGCTAACACGTTACGCGGCACGCAATGTACGATTTTATGTTGCTAACACATTCGGCGGCACGCAAGGTACGATTTTATGTTGCTAACACGTTACGCGGCACGCAAGGTACGATTTTATGTTGCTAGCACGTTCGGCGGCACGCAAGGTACGATTTTATGTTGCTTACACGTTCGGCGGCACGCAAGGTACGATTTTATGTTGCTAACACGTTACGCGGCACGCAATGTACGGTTTTATGTTGCTAACACATTCGGCGGCACGCAAGGTACGATTTTATGTTGCTCACACGTTACGCGGAACGCAAGGTACGATTTTATGTTGCTTACACGTTTGGCGGCACGCAAGGTACGATTTAATGTTGCTTACACGTTCGGCGGCACGCAAGGTACGATTTTATGTTGCTAACACGTTACGCGACACGCAATGTACGATTTTATGTTGCTAACACGTTCGGCGGCACGCAAGGTACGATTTTATGTTGCTAACACGTTACGCGGCACGCAAGGTACGATTTTATGTTGCTAACACGTTACGCGGCACGCAAGGTACGATTTTATGTTGCTTACACATTCGGCGGCACGCAAGGTACGATTTTATGTTGCTAACAGTTTACGCGGCACGCAAGGTACGATTTTATGTTGCTAACACGTTTGGCGGCACGCAAGGTACGATTTAATGTTGCTAACACGTTCGGCGGCACGCAAGGTACGATTTTATGTTGCTTACACGTTACGCGACACGCAATGTACGATTTAATGTTGCTAACACGTTCGGCGGCACGCAAGGTACGATTTTATGTTGCTTACACGTTCGGCGGCACGCAAGGTACGATTTTATGTTGCTAACACGTTACGCGGCACGCAAGGTACGATTTTATGTTGCTAACACGTTACGCGGCACGCAAGGTACGATTTTATGTTGCTAACACATTCGGCGGCACGCAAGGTACGATTTTATGTTGTTTACACGTTACGCGGCACGCAAGGTATGATTTTATGTTGCTAACACGTTCGGCGGCACGCAAGGTACGATTTTATGTTGCTTACACGTTCGGCGGCACGCAAGGTACGATTTTATGTTGCTAACACGTTACGCGTCACGCAATGTACGATTTTATGTTGCTTACACATTCGGCGGCACGCAAGGTACGATTTTATGTTGCTAACACGTTACGCGGCACGCAAGGTACGATTTTATGTTGCTCACACGTTACGCGGAACGCAAGGTACGATTTTATGTTGCTTACACGTTTGGCGGCACGCAAGGTACGATTTAATGTTGCTTACACGTTCGGCGGCACGCAAGGTACGATTTTATGTTGCTAACACGTTACGCGACACGCAATTTACGATTTTATGTTGCTAACACGTTCGGCGGCACGCAAGGTACGATTTTATGTTGCTAACACGTTACGCGGCACGCAAGGTACGATTTTATGTTGCTAACACGTTACGCGGCACTCAAGGTACGATTTTATGTTGCTTACACATTCGGCGGCACGCAAGGTACGATTTTATGTTGCTAACAGTTTACGCGGCACGCAAGGTACGATTTTATGTTGCTAACACGTTTGGCGGCACGCAAGGTACGATTTAATGTTGCTAACACGTTCGGCGGCACGCAAGGTACGATTTTATGTTGCTAACACGTTACGCGGCACGCAAGGTACGATTTTATGTTGCTTACACGTTCGGCGGCACGCAAGGTACGATTTTATGTTGCTTACACGTTACGCGACACGCAATGTACGATTTTATGTTGCTAACGCGTTCGGCGGCACGCAAGGTACGATTTTATGTTGCTAACACGTTCGGCGGCACGCAAGGTACGATTTTATGTTGCTAACACGTACGGCGGCACGCAAGGTACGATTTTATGTTGCTAACACGTTCGACGGCACGCAAGGTACGATTTTATGTTGCTAACACGTTACGCGGCACGCAATGTACAATTTTATGTTGCTTACACGTTCGGCGGCACGCAAGGTACGATTTAATGTTGCTAACACGTTACGCGGCACGCAAGGTACGATTTTATGTTGCTAACACGTTCGGCGGCACGCAAGGTACGATTTTATGTTGCTTACACGTTCGGCGGCACGCAAGGTACGATTTTATGTTGCTCACACGTTCGGCGGCACGCAAGGTACGATTTTATGTTGCTAACACGTTCGGCGGCACGCAAGGTACGATTTTATGTTGCTAACACGTTCGGCGGCACGCAAGGTACGATTTTATGTTGCTAACACGTTACGCGGCACGCAAGGTACGATTTTATGTTGCTAACACGTTCGGCGGCACGCAAGGTACGATTTTATGTTGCTAACACGTTCGGCGGCACGCAAGGTAAGATTTTATGTTGCTTACACGTTACGTGGCACGCAATGTACGATTTTATGTTGCTAACACGTTCGGCGGCACGCAAGGTACGATTTTATGTTGCTAGCACGTTCGGCGGCACGCAAGGTACGATTTTATGTTGCTAACACGTTCGGCGGCACGCAAGGTACGATTTTATGTTGCTAACACGTTACGCGGCACGCAATGTACGGTTTTATGTTGCTAACACATTCGGCGGCACGCAAGGTACGATTTTATGTTGCTCACACGTTACGCGGCACGCAAGGTACGATTTTATGTTGCTTACACATTCGGCGGCACGCAAGGTACGATTTTATGTTGCTAACAGTTTACGCGGCACGCAAGGTACGATTTTATGTTGCTAACACGTTTGGCGGCACGCAAGGTACGATTTAATGTTGCTAACACGTTCGGCGGCACGCAAGGTACGATTTTATGTTGCTTACACGTTACGCGACACGCAATGTACGATTTAATGTTGCTAACACGTTCGGCGGCACGCAAGGTACGATTTTATGTTGCTTACACGTTCGGCGGCACGCAAGGTACGATTTTATGTTGCTAACACGTTACGCGGCACGCAAGGTACGATTTTATGTTGCTAACACGTTACGCGGCACGCAAGGTACGATTTTATGTTGCTAACACATTCGGCGGCACGCAAGGTACGATTTTATGTTGCTTACACGTTACGCGGCACGCAAGGTATGATTTTATGTTGCTAACACGTTCGGCGGCACGCAAGGTACGATTTTATGTTGCTAACACGTTCGGCGGCACGCAAGGTACGATTTTATGTTGCTAACACGTTACGCGTCACGCAATGTACGATTTTATGTTGCTTACACGTTTGGCGGCACGCAAGGTACGATTTAATGTTGCTTACACGTTCGGCGGCACGCAAGGTACGATTTTATGTTGCTAACACGTTACGCGACACGCAATTTACGATTTTATGTTGCTAACACGTTCGGCGGCACGCAAGGTACGATTTTATGTTGCTAACACGTTACGCGGCACGCAAGGTACGATTTTATGTTGCTAACACGTTACGCGGCACGCAAGGTACGATTTTATGTTGCTTACACATTCGGCGGCACGCAAGGTACGATTTTATGTTGCTAACAGTTTACGCGGCACGCAAGGTACGATTTAATGTTGCTAACACGTTCGGCGGCACGCAAGGTACGATTTAATGTTGCTAACACGTTCGGCGGCACGCAAGGTACGATTTTATGTTGCTTACACGTTACGCGACACGCAATGTACGATTTAATGTTGCTAACACGTTCGGCGGCACGCAAGGTACGATTTTATGTTGCTAACACGTTCGGCGGCACGCAAGGTACGATTTTATGTTGCTCACACGTTCGGCGGCACGCAAGGTACGATTTTATGTTGCTAACACGTTCGACGGCACGCAAGGTACGATTTTATGTTGCTAACACGTTACGCGTCACGCAATGTACGATTTTATGTTGCTTACACATTCGGCGGCACGCAAGGTACGATTTTATGTTGCTAACACGTTACGCGGCACGCAAGGTAAGATTTTATGTTGCTAACACGTTTGGCGGCACGCAAGGTACGATTTTATGTTGCTTACACGTTCGGCGGCACGCAAGGTACGATTTTATGTTGCTAACACGTTACGCGGCACGCAATGTACGATTTTATGTTGCTTACACGTTACGCGGCACGCAATGTACGATTTTATGTTGCTTACACATTCGGCGGCACGCAAGGTACGATTTTATGTTGCTCACACGTTCGGCGGCACGCAAGGTATGATTTTATGTTGCTAACACATTCGGCGGCACGCAAGGTACGACTTTATGTTGCTAACACGTTACGCGGCACGCAATGCACGATTTTATGTTGCTAACACGCTCGGCGGCACGCAAGGTACGATTTTATGTTGCTTACACGTTCGGCGGCACGCAAGGTACGATTTTATGTTGCTTACACGTTCGGCGGCACGCAAGGTACGATTTTATGTTGCTAACACGTTACGCGGCACGCAATGTACGGTTTTATGTTGCTTACACATTCGGCGGCACGCAAGGTACGATTTTATGTTGCTCACACGTTCGGCGGCACGCAAGGTACGATTTTATGTTGCTTACACGTTACGCGGCACGCAATGTACGATTTTATGTTGCTTACACATTCGGCGGCACGCAAGGTACGATTTTATGTTGCTAACACGTTCGGCGGCTTGCAAGGTACGATTTTATGTTGCTTACACGTTACGCGGCACGCAATGTACGATTTTATGTTGCTTACACATTCGGCGGCACGCAAGGTACGATTTTATGTTGCTCACACGTTCGGCGGCACGCAAGGTATGATTTTATGTTGCTAACACATTCGGCGGCACGCAAGGTACGACTTTATGTTGCTAACACGTTACGCGGCACGCAATGCACGATTTTATGTTGCTAACACGCTCGGCGGCACGCAAGGTACGATTTTATGTTGCTTACACGTTCGGCGGCACGCAAGGTACGATTTTATGTTGCTAACACGTTACGCGGCACGCAATGTACGGTTTTATGTTGCTAACACATTCGGCGGCACGCAAGGTACGATTTTATATTGCTAACACGTTACGCGGCACGCAATGTACGGTTTTATGTTGCTAACACGTTTGGCGGCACGCAAGGTACGATTTAATGTTGCTAACACGTTCGGCGGCACGCAAGGTACGATTTTATGTTGCTAACACGTTACGCGACACGCAATGTACGATTTTATGTTGCTAACACGTTCGGCGGCACGCAAGGTACGATTTTATGTTGCTTACACGTGTGGCGGCACGCATGGTACGATTTTATGTTACTAACACGTGTGGCAGCACGCATGGTACGATTTTATGTTGCTAACACGTGTGGCGGCACGCATGGTACGATTTTATGTTGCTCACACGTTCGACGGCACGCAAGGTACGATTTTATGTTGCTTACACGTTACGCGGCACGCAATGTACGATTTTATGTTGCTTACACATTCGGCGGCACGCAAGGTACGATTTTATGTTGCTAACACGTTCGGCGGCTTGCAAGGTACGATTTTGTGTTGCTTACACGTTACGCGGCACGCAATGTACGATTTTATGTTGCTTACACATTCGGCGGCACGCAAGGTACGATTTTATGTTGCTCACACGTTCGGCGGCACGCAAGGTATGATTTTATGTTGCTAACACATTCGGCGGCACGCAAGGTACGACTTTATGTTGCTAACACGTTACGCGGCACGCAATGCACGATTTTATGTTGCTAACACGCTCGGCGGCACGCAAGGTACGATTTTATGTTGCTTACACGTTCGGCGGCACGCAAGGTACGATTTTATGTTGCTAACACGTTACGCGGCACGCAATGTACGGTTTTATGTTGCTAACACGTTTGGCGGCACGCAAGGTACGATTTAATGTTGCTAACACGTTCGGCGGCACGCAAGGTACGATTTTATGTTGCTAACACGTTACGCGACACGCAATGTACGATTTTATGTTGCTAACACGTTCGGCGGCACGCAAGGTACGATTTTATGTTGCTTACACGTGTGGCGGCACGCATGGTACGATTTTATGTTACTAACACGTGTGGCAGCACGCATGGTACGATTTTATGTTGCTAACACGTGTGGCGGCACGCATGGTACGATTTTATGTTGCTCACACGTTCGACGGCACGCATGGTACGATTTTATGTTGCTCACACGTTCGACGACCCGCAAGGAACGATTATATCAATTGCGGGAATAATATTGTTTGTGATCGTTTTTTTTTGTCTAGTTGTGTTATGTCAAGTTATTTATTTATCTGTATTTTTGTGCAGGAAATAATAGCGTCGGTCCGCGCTCGGGCCTGCAGTACTTGAACGCGTTCAAGGTGACCGGCGCTCGGCCATGTGGCCACTGGGAAGGGGGTTGTTTTGGAAAAAAGGGGGACGAAATAAAGAAATTTGAATTTGACGCCACGTTGTAGTTTCTGGGAACGGGGGGACGTCACTGAGTCGGTGTTGGAAAAGTGGGGACGCATCACTCTCCTCTCTCATCCTTACACAGGAAGTGTAATTGTGTACTTCCTGGAGAAATGGGGATAGGAGAGTGCGTCACTGTATAGTCACTGTATGGTTACTGGTTACAAGTAGGGGAAAGCGGGAGCTTCCCTGTCGTTATTGGAAAAAATTAAATATGTATATATTTATTTATTTTGTTTTATTCAGTAAAAAGCGTAAGATAAAATCAAGTATTAGTTTGTAAAAGAACAAAGATGATCCCATTGTAATCATTGTTAACTATAATGAATATGATAATATTACTTACTTACTACTTATTTAATAAATTTATTAAAAAATTACATGTTAGTTTATTTTTTGTTAAGGCCCCCTTGTCCCGAAAGTTTAGTCATTTTAGGCACTGAAAAGGCTCGCGTTGCGTTGCGCCGGGCTGGCTCGACATGGACTCCGGTGACCTTTGGGGCCGGCGAGCACGCTACAGTATAAATAAATCAGTAGTTTGGTTGGACTCTGGCGGCATTGGAATGGTGCGCGCGAGTACGTTTTTATAATATTTTATATAGAAAAAAAATAAGCACCCAATTATAAATTTATCCAATAATATCCGTTAAACCTGATTAGAAGATGAAATGTAAAATTTTCATAAAAATAGCGTTCCCGTATTTCACATAACTGAAAATGCTTGAAAATCTATGTTACTTCTGATTTTTTTTTATCGAGTTAAATTATATAATATTTTTGTTTTTATCCAAAAAAAGTCAATAGATCAGACGTTTCTGTACTGTATATTTTTTTAGGATTTTAAATATTTCTCTGAAAACAACATGATTCAGAAACATACATTTGGGAAAACGGGCCCTTTCAACGCATGAAGCCGATCTATTATGTATTACCAACCTACAAGTTGGATCGGCGAAAATACTTATTACTAACCTATCTGAAACTGATTTTATACACGACACACAATCTTTCGTGTTATTAATAATTATTATATAAATAATTCCAAAATCTGCATATAAGTGTACAATACTGGCTCCGGCTCACGCAAAAACTACTGTACAGATTTTGATTTAATTATTTATGTACATATCTAGTTGTCCTCGACAACATATAAAAGTCTTAAAAATTATAATTTTATATAGCACGAAACTTTCCTCGATAAATGGGAAATCCAACACCGAAATAATTTTTCAAATCAGATCAGTGGACCAGTGGTTCCTGAGATTAGCGCGTTCAATCGTATAGATGTAGATTATTTAGTTAATGTACCTACTATTATGTTATGTAATAGCACAGACTAATAATAATACATACTACGTATACCAGTAATAGGGAAACTTTGAAATATTAAGGTCTAAAAATCAATCTACCTCAGAATATGTAACATTTTTTGAAACTAATAAAGAAATTTTTCATTTTTTTTTCATATAATATGAAATTATATTATATATAATATTTCATATAAGTACTACGCACAGAAGGTTCACACGAAATAAAACACAGATTGTACTGAATACACTTTAATTTATTCTATACTAATATTATAAAGAGGAAAGGTTTGTAATTATTGGTAATTATGTATGTATGTAATATGTATGGTTTCCACGCATAAACTACTGGACCGATTTCAAAAATTCTTTCACCATTAGAAAGCTGCAGCTTCACTGAGCAACATAGGCTAGGTTTTATCCAGGAAATCCCACGGGAACGGGAACTATGCGGGTTTTTCTTTGAAAACGCGGGCGAAGCCGCAGGCGGAAAGCTAGTTTTAAATAAAAAGACATGTGGCACTCGGGGACTGCCGCGGTAAACCTATTGCATAGCATGCCTTCAAGCCACACCTCCGTGCCCGTCGGAGTGCGGAGCGTGAGGTTATTTTCGTTACGGAATTTCTGGATTCGGTCCCCGCGCTCAAGGCCCGCGATAGAAGCTATGCAATAGCTTAAAATATGATACTTAATATTATTATGTGTTCATGTTATAGAATTTGTAACATTATAATTATTGCACGATTTATTCGTGATATAATGACGAACGTCCAAGTTTGCATTTATTCTTTATGGGACGTGCATAAAAAAACTAGCCCACAATATTGTTGTCGCGGAAGAATTCCAACCAATACCCGCGGCCCTATCATTAAAGCGGCTCGACGGAACACAGTGGGGTTTTAGTCGGTACGAAATAAGAATCCGACATAACCCACTGCTCTTCCCCGGGGGCCGTGGGTATCTTTGGAAGATTTCCCCACAAAAAAAGGCCACACTTGTTATAGTGTTTCATAAATAAAAGGGTAAGTAGGAAAATAAATGTAGAAACTATTCAATTTACTAGTCTATGATATATCTAAGGTATACTAGTGGTACTTGTGGTGGCTTCGCCCGTGGTACATATTTAGTATCCTATGTCCTTCTCCTGGCTCTAAACTACCTCCCTGCCAATTTTCAGCTAAATCGGCTCAGCCGTTATTGAGTTATAAGTGGAGTAACTAACACGACTTTCTTTTATTTATATAGACTAGCTTCCGCCCACGACTTTGTACGTGCATCCCCGTTTTTCCCCGTTCCCGCAAGAATTTCGGGAAATCCTTTCTTAGCGGATGCCTACGTCCTAACATCTACCTGCATGCCAAATTTCAGCAAATTTCAACGTCCAGTGGTTTGGGCTGTGCGTTGATAGATCACTATATCAGTCACCTTTGAGTTTTATATATATAGATTATGTATAGCTGTAATTAGTATAATTATTGTGTAATAATTATTATTTAGATTTCTATGGTACCTACTTACTTATAATTAAATGTGATCCTTGCAAAGCTTGCAGCAATACAATCCCTGTTTAAATTTATGAACCTTTACAAATAGACTCAATATAAAATAGAAAAATTAAAAAAATAAATATAAAATAAAATAAAAAATTATATAATAAAATTATAACCGAACCTAGAATACTCGCATATTTGTTATATTAACTAACCTACTTCAAAAAAAAAGAGGAGGTTATCAATTCGGCCAGTATGTTTATTTTTTTTATTCCATTTTACTACGTTTAACATAGTTACATTACAACATTTATTAATAGCTAACCTATTGTATTCTCTGTCTACGATTGTATTCCATTTGGATTTGTTTTTTTCTCTACTAAATACCTGCCATGTCAAAATTTAAAAGAATGAGAGTTGAGACCTATAAACACAATGTAACATAATATGAATATTCTAGTAAAAAAGTACGTGTAAAGTATGTACCTATAAGGCTTTCTGTTGTTAATAGCACTTCAGTGCAATCTAGAGATAAACTACGATAACATGGCGCGCCCCTCCAAAATTCAAAACGTTTGAAAGTATTTGTGAAAGTATTTACAATGCACCACCAAGATTCACAACGCATGTGTGCGTAATGAGACGGCCGTCAAACAAAAACAAATCCACGGATTTGTTGCTCGACTAGTCACGCTCTAATCGCTCATTATTATTAGTAATGGCGCTGCACTGACGTATTCTATGAAAACGACACGTGCGTTGTCTTGGGCGCTCGGCAACTTATGACACAGAACACTATTACTCCTAGCGGAGCAAATGCAATATCTATCCGCCTGCCGCCATTGCATTTGCGTCTGGCGACTGAAAAATGAAAATTCAATGATGGCGGCTAAAATGGCGATTGGCGTTCGAACTTCAAAATGTCAAATTAATGTTGCCATATTCCTATATCTATTTTTATCTGTGATTTTTATGTTATATATTATAGTCTGGCCGAAAGATGAGACTGGAAAAATGCGGCAAATACAAAAAATCATCCTATTATTGCAACTTAGGTTTTAGTTGGAAATATAGTTTCGATACTTTTATTTATTATTTTCTCGTACGAGTAAAAAAAAAAAACAACAAACTCTTTAATATTATTATGCTATAAGTAATATAATACAGTTAAGTGATACAAAAAAAATAAATAAATAAAAATACAATTAAATTTTATTTAATCAATATAATCATAATTAAATATGAAAATTCAGCCGCGAACGAAGAGTAAGAATCACTATCGTTATCTCTGATTCTTATTATGAACTCTTCCATTTATGCAGTTATTCCATCTCGTTTTTTGTACTGCTCTTCAACATGAATAACATGTTAGGGTCATAGAAGAAATCTCGTCAAGATACTGATTTTGTGTCTTTAAACATTCTCTATGGAACAGATCATATTTTAATTTTTCAATCTTTACGAACACTTAAAAAGAACACAGGACCTCACATCGCATTAAGACATTCATATTAAATTTTAAGTAAAAATTACCGACAATGTAGGTAAAATAATGTGAATGCTGACAACACTGATTATGCCTAATTAATTTTTTGGAAAAAAATGGCCAATTTTAGTAAAAATCTATTAAAGTTTTCTGAAAAACTTTTTTTTTTCTGTTATGGCAAGAAGGTAAAACTATTTGCCAGTGTCAAGTAAAAGGTAGGGAATCCATACACGGGAAAATGGGATAGGACGATATTTTGCAAGGTGATGAAGAGTTAGGCCAAAAATAATACAAGTTACATTATATTATTAGCCTATGTCCTTTCTCGGGTATCAAAATATCTCTATAGCAAATTTCATGCAAATTGGTTCAGTTCAGTAGTTAAGGCGTGATTGAGTAACAGACAGACAGAGTTATCTACTTTCGCATTTATAATATTAATAGTATGGATTTTTTAGGATACATAAATAGATATGACATACGAGTAGGAAGATCCTAAATATCCAAGTTCCGTGGTGAAAAAAAATTAACATTTTTAAGGAAAATAAAAAAATATATATGAAATGTTTTTATTTTTTACTAGCGCCGCCCCGGCTACGCCCTTGGTACATATTTACGTTTTCCGGGATAAAATATAGCCTATGCCCTATACGGATTCGGAAGAATCCCTCTAAGTAATGGTAAAAGAAATTTTGAAATCGGTCCAGTAGTTTTTGAGCCTATTCAATACAAACATACAAAAATACAAAGGTTTCCTCTTTATAATATTAGTATAGACGTAGTATATTATTATTAGTCTGTGGTATAGATTAAAGACCTTTTAATATACTATAATTCTACCATTAATTAAAATATCACAAAATTCTCAATAGATTTTGAGATATCCTACCTGATGCCTTTTTGATGCAATGCCAAATATTATCCCTGGACTTTGTTGATGTCCTAACAATGTTTAAACGTGGGGTAAATTTAGCGCGAACAATGATTTATTTTAAGTAAAAAGGGGTAGTTGAATAAAAACATTTGAACTTGATAGCTTAGCTTGATAGTATGATGGACGAGAAATAAGTACATCTTCTGACCTATTATTTCCAGACAGTTTACGCGGTGAATTGAACTGACAGGCAAATTCATATTATGATCCCAATAACCAGGCAACCTGCCCTGGTTATTGCGATCATAATATGAATTTGCGAAGCCCAACCGTCAATTTTTTATTGGCCTTAACCACCTTACCGCCTTGCCTCGGAAAACTACCAATATTTGAACTAGGGCAATATATTTACTATACTAACTAGGTACTTCCAGTGAACATAGTCTTGAAATTTGGTGTAACGCAAGGTCTTTAAAAAATTGCTAAAAACATACATTATAAAGTTACAACCTAATAAGAAATAGGTTTGTTGAGAGCCCCCGGGGCGCGAGTCCGACACGTACTTGGTCAGTTTTATTTAAAAAGGAAAATCTTTACCAAGTAACCGGGCGAAGGCAGGAAAAGCGGTTAGTGAGTTGTAGGTACATAAAAGAAACAGAAGAAAGAACTAATTTTAGATTTAAAGAACATTCTTCACATTTTTTCGAGAATGTACTTGAATATGTTCTAAATGAATAATTTAATAACATAAGGACGCGTATGGCTTTATCTCTCATACTTCAAAGCCATAAAGCGTCATTGGAAAGGTCTCACTTCAATAGAAGTAGCGAACACAAAAGACGAAAAGAGCTGGGCTAGGTAATGGTAGACACAATGGAAACACTGTTTGGACTAAGACCGCCCTCACAATTGTGAACCGCGAAACTTATTTTATTCTTTACATTCATTTAATATATTATGATAGGTAGATTTTTAGTACTTATGTGGGCGCTATAGAATGTAACTTTCCTTCACAATAACGACGTTAAGTCAGTTTGTTTGTTATTTCACAATAATTATAGAAGATTAATTGCTATGGTATACGTATAAAAAATTTCTAAATAGACCACGTGGTCTATTTAGAAATTTTTTTTTCAAGACGTAGAGCTTGCATATCAGGATTCATTAATAAATCAGGCATATTTTTGATTCATATTTCGAAAGCACACTGTACCTAACTAGTACCTGTAAATAACTATGTACCTACTTATAAATTTTTAATTTGTTAAATGTTACTATTGGCATAGCTGGTGATAGCCAGAAATTATAACTAAAATGCATAATTTCTTTCAGACCTACTTACTTTAATGCAATATAAACATAGAGCACTAATTACTAATTAGAACATATTCGTTTTTGATTTATGGGCTCCTTATGATAATTTATTGTAATTTTGTTGATATAAAGCACGACGGTGATTAAATATCTTCAGTGACAGTGAGTACCTAACTACGAATGTATCGAAGTTTGAAAATGATTCAAGAAATATTTAGTTGAAATACTTACCAAACATTGTACACTGAACAGTTACAAATTATTTCCCGTTTTTATAAGAACATAATCTTTTTAAAGTGAAACTTTTATTACATCGTCTCAAACTTTTTGGTCTGTGTAGCTCATGTCGCGTGACGGTCGGCTGCCGAGTAGGTAGGCAGTGTTCGGAACCGTTCGAACAGTTTTACTTTTACCGTGGTTTCATAAAACCACACAACATTTTTATTACTTACCACTTACTTTCATTGTATACAATACAAAAATATTTTTAAATCCCAATTGAACGCAAGGTATGTATACCTACCTATAGGATATAATTTGTCTCGTAAATCATATATCATCAATAGGAATGTTTTTTCCATTTTAAACGTTTTATGGGTATTCAAATAGCTGGTTATGATTTCTGGCCCTTATTCTAACTGTATAAGGTAGTTAATTGCATGTCAATTTCTTTAAATAGTAAAGTAAATTGGTTATGTTTGTATGTGCAGGCATTGTGCGGGTTGACACAATACAGCGCGAGGCTTTGTGCCGTTCGCGCCATTGTCATCGGACATATTACCTAACATTTTCACATTATATCAAAACCCGCTGGATTCTTTTCAGACACTTGTCTTGTTTGTTAAACCTTCAGAAGTCTCTTGAACATTTGTACATTTTCTTATAAGAATTCAAAATGAATGCTGAGGGATAATAAAGAATGTAGAGCCAAGGCTCTACATTTCATATTTACAAATAACATTTGGTAAAAACTCTACAAAAACGTAGATACGTTAAAAATTAAAATTAACAAGGTATATGCACGAAATTTTCTTTGGTTTAAAATTTAAATTATTTTTTTTATAAAAAGAAAATCAATAGAAAATTTATTGAATAAGTATGTCGAACGATATGACGTCTTAAAAATCATATGAATATATTAGTACATATAAACTAGGTTATTTTACGTTTTTCGTAATACTAGACTAGCCAGACTGAACACTTCAGTAAAATGCATAAAAAGTGCATAGATAGGGTGATCTGCGAGGCGCGAAAGCCAAAATACGAAATCGCGAGGGGCGGCCGCAAAGGGTGTCAGCGAAGCGTAGTGCGCAAGGATTCGGCGCGGCAAAGCAGCAGCACATTCTGCCGGCCGGTAGTTTGACACAGTCGTTCACACAGCGCGCCTGAACAGTCGCGAGGCTGAATGAACTTTTTCGCTCGCACCGATTCCCGCCAAGTTATTCTTTTTTTAAATTCCCTTTTTTGATCTGTGATTTTTTTTATGTGAGCAACATTGGTGGCGACGTGAGTTTTTATTAGTGGTGTTGCTAATTGGAAAATTGGATTGGATTACGGAGAAATATCGCGGTAAGTTTTAGATTTACTAATTTATTTAATTTCAGATTTTTTATAATGTAAATTTTCAGTATTCCTAATATTTCATTTATTAATACTTTAAATATTAATATTTATCCTCGTATGATTCAATTAATTATTTAATCAGCCTTTTTTGCGTATTTGTATCATTAAATAATAAATATTATTTCGTGATTATCTACAATCATTGTCTAACTAGAAAATCTTTGGAATTTAAGTTGATATGAGCTTATTTGGCCTTTTGTGATCAACCACATTAAGTTACTTTTATTATTAATCTTTAATCTCTTGTAAGAATCAAACTTGTGACTGTTTCTTGGTAATGAACGTGATGTTAGTTGGATTCAAATTGTTTTGCACAGGAAGGTAAGTGTTTTTGTTAAGTTTTTTTTAAATAAAATACCTATAAATATAAATTCAAGTTATCGAGACTTCTTATCTACTTATTACATTGTACCTGAAATATCGTCAAATAATATCATATTTTCAATAAATCTGAAAAGAGATCATCAAGGATGATGATCCTTGATATCATCATCGAGGTGATGAGGCTCTACATTTTTCATGGTGGTGAAAAATGCAGGCTCTACAAAAGGCTCTACATTTTTATTCCGGCATTCCTATTGGATGTAGGTATACAAGAAAATATACAAATGTTCTAGAGACTTCTGAAATCAGAAAAATCTTAACTAAAATATTCGATAATATAAGAAAACTAAATTTCAAAGCAATACATATTTCTTTTTAAAACATCAAAGGCGAAAAAAGTACATAGATATACAAATGTTATTTTTGGGGTTAATAAATGAGATTTTAATTGGGCAGATACTATTGCGTACAATGTTGATTTATAATATGTAAAATAAAAAAAAAAAACAATATTTGCTGTTTCGGCTCTTCCACCACCAGCAGCTCGTTTGTCATCTACTTAAAAATAATAGGTAGCAAACAATGCGAACAGTTGCAGTGCGCTGAATGGCGCCAACAGTATAGCGATACAAAAGCCGATCGTGATCAAATCGATTGATGCGATAAAGTTACAAACAACAAAATAATAGCAGAGTCGGGGAATTAACGCTTCTATTGTGTTAGTACAATAATCCGCTATCTAGGCCAGGCTCAGTGCTGCAGACGAACCTTTTGTCTTTCATGTTCGCCGTTAATAATGGCGGGCACCGAAACAGCCGCGCACAATACCGCGAAATTTGCGCGTTTTCATTTGCAAGACAAAACGTGCTTTGTTGTATGTCCGCTCAATACTGAATTTATGGCGGGTGGACCAAGCCGTATTGACGGGCCGCTAACGAATTGGCACCCGTTACACGCTCAATCCAGATCACGATCCAAGTCAGGTGACGGATTGACGAATCTTTATGTGGATCGTCGCGACATTAGATGGTCAATCCAGATCATATCAGTCCACTGTTCGACATTGTCAAATGCACACGCATTCACAACCACTAAATAGATCTGAATTCTTCAAAGCTTGTGCAGCAATAATTATTGCCTGTTATTTGAAAAAACGCGTGAAGAGGAAACGCTGGGTTAAACCGTGGCTACTAAAAAGGAACATCTATACACATTCGAACTTGTTAGATGAAATTTATAGTACGGAAGAGGAAGAGGATTACGCAAATTACTACAGGATGAAGGAGGCATGTTTTGATCATATGTTAAAAATGGTTACACCTGTGTGTTGTCGTCCCATACCATCGCGCTCCGAACGCAGACTGACGTAATTTGACAGCATGTTTACATTACACGATCAATCTGGATCTCGATCAAAGGATCGGGATCGTTGATTTCTAAAAATCTAGATATTTTCTGATCAGGTTTTACGATCCGTCAATCAAATACATTACACAGTCAATCTGGATTGAGATCAATGATCATGATCAAGGATCATATTCTAGATTGAGCGTGTAACGGGTGCCAATGGCCGATGCATTTTGATCGCCATTCGCCCATCTCATAGCGAGAGCTATTAATACTTGCACCATTAACGATCGATGTGCTGCATTTTATATATAAAAAACTGGCCGAGCTTTAGAAAGCTCTTCGTGGACTCGAGACATACAACTTTTCCTAAGAAGGACGATAAAGTAATTCTTCAGTTCTGCTATACATTATTGATAAAGTTTTGCAAAGGATGTGAAAATGTGAATTCCCTTTACTGCCCTCTATTATCGTCAGAGTATTTCCCTTATAATATCCTTTTTGTCCGTAGGTATTTTTATTGATATTTTGCAATTGGGAGCTTATATTCTATTTCAGTATTTGTAAACAGTTGACAAACATATATAGGTCGTCGTCGTCCTTACCGTTACCTGTAGATAAATATTGCAAAAACAGTAAAGGTATTAAAGCGATGATTTCAATGCATCAACAGTGTAGGGATTATTTAGAACAATATACATCATTAACTATCTATACCAACAACCAACACAAAGCCCAATCCCTTACAAAGTATAATCTAATAAAAAATTCTTTAAGAATTCCAAACAATAGAAACTAAATAGAAACTTAAAATTGGCTATAATAAGCGTGATAAACGAATCGAGTAACTCAAAGAGCCATTGTAACGTCGTCGTCACTTATTGGAAAATATTCTTATTTAATAGATCCGTACCTAGATCTTATTATATAGAGACGGTTCTTTACATTCGTCCGAAAGACTTCAATAGAAAGGGAGGCGAAGAAACGGAAAGGTAACCGCAAAAGCTTTGCGTTCAGTCGGTTGGTCAGCCAAAGGATTGCTTACTCTTTGGGTTCTTCTAAATATTTTAATATATACTTTATACGTTAAACATTATTTAAAAGGAATGTGGAATGCACGCTTCTATATCTGTAAATATGTTATGTTATGTATGTTATGTTTCGTTAGTATTTAAAAGGCTCTTATTTTTCTAGTTTAAGTTGGCAAATGCTTCTATAATTTGTTTAGAATAATTATTAGGTATTTTTATAAATTGCCTGCGCTTTATTTTAAAGTTACCGATTATGTATTCCCATATTTTCCTTTGCTTGAAGGAATTTCTGATAAAAGATAAGGCTTGGTGATCCCTGTTGTTGGACATCTGTTAAATCTGGTACATTTAAACAAATATAATATTTAGTACAAGAAAACAAATATATCATTTCGCCGTTAACTATCTCTACATCTCTATATTGAATCTTTATGTATTCATCAATCTATAAGGCTAATAAAAGATCCTTTATTTACACGCCAACATAAACACGTATCTCCTACATAATGGTTAATTACATTCAGTACTAACTGAATATCCACAGAGAAATCATCAAAACTGAACAGAGGCTTCCCCGCACAAAAGTTACTCTCAAGTCTTCGAGAGGTCGCGTCGCCACAAAAGCGTCGTAATTGGCCCGTACTTTTTCTACTTCCCTGAAGCATTCATAGCCAATGAAACGTGTGCATTTAAATGACGTTCCACAGCTTTGTGGGGGTCACACTAAAGTTGTTCGTGAAACCGCGTATACGACTTTTGTATAGCCCGCGTCGGAGGGACTGGTAAAAAGAACCTGCTCTTTACTTGTTAAGAACTCATTAGTCATGCTTATTTGAAAATGTAATAATGCAGTGTAACTTTGTTCGCTGTAATCTGGATGCAAAATTGAAATCATTAACGCAAAGCTTTCATTTATGTTTTACTTTTATAAACATTACCTACCTACACATATTATATCGAATCTTGTTAAAAAAATATTTTCTTCGTCATAATACAAATTACAACTGCACAAACAAATGATTTGAGTACATTTCTTAAATACCTATAGACCGGGAGATACTGACACAAAATTTCGAGTCATTTGTAACAGGATGGCGGTTCTACAGGGGTCTTAGTACGCAATGACAAAAAGAAAAACGATGGCGTGAACGCTGGTACCGGCGGCTTAGTCGCGTGGGCGTTAGTCGAACTCGTCGGAAAATAGCGAAAGTCAAACGATTTGTAACAGTATGGCACTTATTTTTCCTGTAAGTGTGAGGATCAACAAATATAAATACAAAATTTCAAAGATCTAAGTGTTGGAAATCCTCACTTATATAAATTGATAATAAATTAAGTTTTCAAGTATAACAGCACTTTTTCCCCCTACTAGAAGTATGGCAAATATAATAATGGTCACATTTTATCAAATACTCTCCAAAAATCCAAATGCAATACTGGTACAAAAAGTTTGGCGAAATAAAAAATTTTTGCAGATTTTCGGCGGTATGGCGACCATTTGGAATCGTCCGAAAAATATGGCATGGCGATTTTCGTAAATGGCTGCACGACGATAGTTACCTGTGCAAAAGTTAGCCTGGTACAAATGGTTGAATGATTGTTTTATTTAAATCAACACATTCGCGTCGGTATGGCGGGCTGTAAGTCACACCGGAAAAGTATGGCATGACACTACCGCCTACTACTTTTTTATGGGCTATCGGTAAATTCTAAAATTTTTGTGTTACAAATCGTTTGACTTTCGCTATTTTTCCGACGAGTTCGACAAACGCCCACGCGACTAAGACACCGGTACCAGCGTTCACACCATCATTTTTCTTTTTGTCATTGCGTACTAAGACCCCTGTAGAACCGCCATCCTTGTTACAAATGACTCGAAATTTTGTGTCAGTATCTCCCGGTCTACTAGTTTGAAATTCACAAACATCAAGAGTCAAGACATAAAAATATAATATTACATATATGAATGCTCCACGAGCTCTTTGTTAAAGCTCAATACCTTCAGGCTTCCACATATAAAAATAAATTTATGATCCATTGTTAGTATGAAGCACTAAATACACTTACGTAACACATCCCTTTTCTGCTATTCAATAGTCATCTCCCACCTCCCACTTCCATTCATTCTTCGTAGCTTTTGTACAAACGCTGAGGCTTTTTGTAACATTCCACTGAGAATATCTCGCTGACGAAATATTGTTACATTCAAATGTACAGGAATCTATCAATATTGAAACAGTATATGGACTAATGAAGTGTACCTATGCACTTGTTGCTAACTAATAATATAGTTTCTATAGTAGACCTTAAAATCTCTACATCTCTATGCATACTATAAGTAGGTATTCTGCAAATGTATTTTAATTTTAACATGTATTAAAAAGTAATCGCGTTTATTGATCAATTCAGTCCACACAAAATTATGTTTTATTTATTGTTTCTGCGTCTTATCAAAATAAAACATACATATCCAAAAGATGAATACATATGTAATGTGGAGACATAATTGCTAAAAAATCTATCAGGTGGCTACGCGTGTAAACCCACGAGGCGTAGCTATACAATATAAGCTGAAATTCGAATTTCCTTCCACTTCACTAATTCAATTTCGCGATTACATTGTCGCTGCCATCGATAATGTACATAAAAGAAGAGTATTAAAGTAAACAATGGTTAGTCACCTATTCGGGTGGGGAAAGGGGGTTTGGACGATCGGTATTTGGTGCTCGCATTGTCGTTGAATAACTTTTGTCCCTATTGTGTAGCTGAAAGAGCCACAAAGACTCGCGGCGTTGAACGTAAACCGAAATTCATCAGGCTGCCGAACTCCTATCTCTATAGTGTTTGAAGCTCAAGCGTCAAGTTTGTTGAAGGATTTTGTAAAGACCGTTCACGTTTCTTTGTAAAATACTTCTATTATGTTATGACCTTTGCTGTATATTGATAATAGGTAGATACGTATCTTACCCATTCAAGTGTCTATACATTTGGAAATAACGCTATTAGACTACAAGCCCACATATGAAAAAAATATGGGTCAAATGAACCACCACGGGACATATCTAGTACGAAAGAAGAGCAAAAAATAATAAGATTCATCACTATGCCGTCACTTGTAAGCTGTCCAACTGAGTGCAGATGAGAATTGAAAAGTACAGGTAGACTCGGTAAATTTTGGTCATATATTTTTGTACGGCATTCTTAACCATCGATAGATCCATTAAAAATAATAAGAAACCGCTCAGTGCCGTACAAAAATGGTGGTCCACCAAGTCGGAATTTTAATTTAATTTCCGAGAGTTACCGGGGGTAAATTTGGTCATTTGAACATGTACGGCATCTGTGTCATACTATTGCTATATTGCTTTTAATCCATTATTCCGCAACGCCGTACAAAAATCATGGGGACAAGGGGAAAAAATCGAGAGTTGTAATCCCCTCTCTTTCCCCACTCCAGGGGGTCATTTGACACAACACGAAATAAATTTATTTTTAAAGTATTTTATGCATTGATAATATTTTTTCACGTGCCGTACATTTTCGTTGGTTCAAAGCGGAAAAATCTGAAAAAGAAAAAATCCATATAACGAAATGTTTGCTTTATATTTTGATAATAAAATATAAATATACATTAATATTAAGAAGCTCGAGGTGGTTAACTATCACCTTGGAAAGTCGGAGTCAAGTGGAATGGACTCCGTTAAATTGATGAACTAATAAAAAAGCTATGAACGAAAAGATGTGAATTATATGCAATCAGCCCATGAATACAGGTAAAGTCACAAGCAAATGCTAGTATATACATATTTAAAATGTACATGTAAAGCGCTTTCAAATGATACCAAACACGGCATATTTATCTTAACTTTATTTTTTTACTCTGTATGTTTTGTCCGCTAGAGGGCGCCACATTAGATTTTGTGACGCCCCATATAGCCTTTAGCTAGCTGGTCGCTGGTTATCCAGTGAACAATTCAGATGCTTCTAATGATATGTTATTTGTCGAATTCTGATAAGTAGTTTAGAAGTTACGAGGGAATAGATGAACATACATACATGACCTGTCAAAACCATAACCCTCCTTTTGCTTTGCCGTAGTTGGGTAAAAATATGTTAATGCCGTACTGTATCAAATGGCCATAAAGCACCCTTAAAATTGTAGCTTTCGTCGCTTTCATCAGCCTAAAAGATGTGGTCTGCACAAAAATGTACGGCATCGTTTTTTCCTAATTTATGTATGTTAATACTATTTAAAACAACGAATAAAGTGTAGAAAACTATTATATTTCATTAATCTACGATGTTTAAACTTTAACAAAATTTCTGGTTTTGCATTTCTCTATAACTTTTTTTAGAACGGTTTCTTTTGAACGGCAATACTATACAACAATTGAATTTTACAATATCATGTTAAAAAAAAAGTTCCCGTACAGGGTCAAATGACCTTACAGCTCTTTATATCAAGAATTCGATGAAATTAAGATGATTATTGGTATACATTTAAAAGAACAATTATTTTTTGACGGCATTGCTTTTAATAGTACTTTTGAGTGCTAGATAATGTTTTGGAACCGAAGCCGTACTTAGTCAAATGACCTCCTGGAGTGGGGAAAGAGAGGGGATTGCAACTCTCGATTTTTTCCCCTTGTCCCCATGATTTTTGTACGGCGTTGCGGAATAATGGATTAAAAGCAGTATAGCAATAGTATGACACAGATGCCGTACATGGTCAAATGACCAAATTTACCCAAGGTAACTCTCGGAAATGAAATTAAAATTCCGACTTGGTGGACCAACATTTTTGTACGGCACTGAGCGGTTTCTTATTATTTTTAATGGATCTATCGATGGTTAAGAATGCCGTACAAAAATATATGACCAAAATTTACCGAGTCTACCTGTACTTTTCAATTCTCATCTGCACTCAGTTGGACAGCTTATAAGTGACGGCATAGTGATGAATCTTATTATTTTTTGCTCTTCTTTCGTTCTAGATATGACCCCTGGTGGTTCATTTGACCCATATTTTTTTCATATGCGGGCTTGTAGTCTATATTCTTATTTGAATCTTATTAGTAGCTAATTTTCTAGTTTTGCAATATTTATGAGTTATGTGATATAAATAACATTGAAACGCCATTATTTAAATAAAATAAATAATTATATGACCATACCTACCCATTGCATTTTACACATTAACTCAAGTACCCATTCGTTAATGTTTCAAGGTTTTTGTCAATTCTATACAAAAAGATCTCTTGTAACCCTTATGCAAGTCGTGGTCTATCTCGGATTTATTGAACTATAATCTCTTTGTCTGTGATAATATTCCTACGCGTTGTTAATTTAAACTGACCCAATTTAGAAGCGTGTTTATATTGCATTTTGTAGTTCACGTTTAGTTTGTGTCATAATCTTAAATAAATAAATAAATAAATAATCTAAACATAGAATAGAATTTGTTATTATGATAATTAGGTACAAAATCAACCCTTATTTATAGTATGCCATGCCACCAAATATCTTGAAAAATATATTCGTACATCAGAATTCCTGAAAAATCGTATTAGATTTTAACAAACAACATCTACAAATGCGATGAGGGGTAAAAGGAAATAAATCACCAATAAACAAACTTAGGTACCTACCTATGTTGCTGAAAAAATGACCTCTATTTTTAAGCTATTTAAGTGAAGCCAATGTCTCTAGAATAGCATTCGTGCTATAGCCGTAGGTTACGTGCCTACAGGTGGCACGGCAATTATGTTTCTCCCAAAAATAAGCCCTAGCCTAGTCTGTGCCCTAGTCAAGTTGCAGATCAAATAGCACTGTCTACCTATACGTCACGTTTATATTTCCCGATTTTCAAGTCTTCACAAGTGTCACCTATTTTCCATTCTTTGAATGTTGTCCTCATTCTTTACATCTATTGTGTGATCCATTGCGAAGCGACTTCTAAAGTAAAGAATGTAAGAAAACTGAATGTTTGCGTCCGTACCTACTAAGTATACAATTTACCTCCATGATATATTATTGACGAAGACTACAGTGTTTTCAGAACTTCTATTGATAACATGAATGGTTCATTTGAGTGAAGAAATATACTGACAAATGAACTATTATATCAATATTCATTTAAAATTTTTGCTCTATCATATAAAAAGGACTGGAGGGTAGGTTCTAGTAATATTTTGGTCTCCAGTTTTTCACAAGAAGCAAAATGTTATTATTAATTTTTCAACGATTGAATACTAATTATAAGTCATGCCACAAGTGCATCTGCATCGTCACCTATTGAACCTGATTTATGAACGTTTTAAAAGATTCTTGAAATAAAATTTATGTATTGATAACATGAGTAACGAGGAACAATAGTGCAATAATATGTAGAGAAGATGCAGAGTATTCAATGTTACAGTTATAAAAAGTCCAATCAAGCTCACCCACATAATTTAGTCACATTACGTGGAATGTGCAATATTGGGCTATTCATGGATGATAATAACTTTGCGTGGGGTGTACGCATATTAACTGGGGGGCACGCGATGGTCACGGTACGTAATTTTACCATTTTTAGTATTATTCCTATTGTCATTTTTGTTTTTTATCTGATATGTTTTCGGTAATATGGTTGGAACTGTAGGACGAGGTGAGTATAGATACAATTTTCTTCTCTACACTATACAACTGATCGCGTTGTGTATATAAAAGCAATAAAAACAGTCAAGTTTCAGTACCTATACATATATTTGTGGGTAGAAAACCTTTTCCGATTAATGAAAAAGTCATAATTCGTATAAATACCAAAAAGGTGGTATAAATACCACCCTGAAAAACACTTGATATTTTCATTTGTAATCCATAAATTAAGTTGAAGCTTGAGTTGAAGCAAGTCCCACTTGTTTGGTATCCTTTTTAACAGCTACAGAAAATTCTTATTAACACGAACGAATCTAATAAAAAAGCAAGCATACACTTCATACAAAAGAATTGCATTATTATAAGATTAGAAGATATCAACGACTGTTAGATGAACTTGATTGTGCACCAATAAATGCTATTAAGACGATGAACTTCACATGAATTCCAGTGTTACCCTTACACGGTTCCCTAGTTGGAAAAACGCCAAAGCTTTTTATCGTATGCCCTAAACAATAGCCATGAGACACAATAGTTGTGAATGGCACGCGATCATAGATTAGTCATGGCACCCTTATACTTCCAGAGATTAAGACTTCGGATTTAAATAATAAAAGACGCTATTATTGCATAGATCCTTTAGAATGAAAATGAGTAATGAAAATGGGAAATAGGGTATAGAAGTTGGGAGTTGGGACGCTACAAAGAGCAGATTGATGCATATTTTTGGAGCCAGTGTTTCTATTGAATGTTTGTTTACCCTTTTTAAGACCATATAATTTTGTAATGTTATTATCTTAGAATAATAACACATAGAAACCAAGTCCGCGCGCCCATTTTGAAGCACCTTAATTGGAGCCATAAATGGCTCCAAACGCCAGGCCGCTACGTAGTGTTAAACGTCAATGCAAGCCGAACGTGTCTCGCGAAAAAAAAATTATTATGACGGTTTGTGCAGTCAAATTGTGTCACAACACATCTGAAAAGCAAAAGAAAAGTGATAACATCACTTTTTACAGGTTAAGCTTTCAGAATTTCATAATATTTTGTAGTTAAATAAGTTAAGTAAGTCAAAATAAATACGTTCCAATTCTATGCTCAGTGTTGCCCGATTGTGAAAATATTTTCCCATTAGAACTGACTAGTTAATTTTAAAACAGTTGTTATTGCTGTTTTTTAATATAGGTGTTTGTTAGAGATATCATATGGGTACCTAAAATGTGTTAACCCAAAAATAAACATTCCCGTATAATAAAAACTTGAAATTACCATATCCACACTTTATCAAACACCTATTTATAATAATTGCCAAAAACAAATGGTTATCAGCGACCGAATGATTACCCCACTTTCGGGCAAAATGGACCGTCACTGACAACATTACACAAGTGTATGTGTGCGTGTCGCCGAGCGTAAGCACGTAATCGTCATCTGTGTGTGAACCGATTTAGTGCGTCACTTTTGAGATGGCGCTTGTATGAAGACTATCTTTCTATGTGTAATTATTCTAAGGTTATTATGATATATTCAAGCTATGTTTCGTAAGAACGATGAGGTGAGAGTCTGCATTTATAAAATACTAGCTTTCCGCCTGCGGCTTCGCCCGCGTTTTCAAAGAAAAACCCGCATAGTTCCCGTTCCCGTGGGATTTCCGGGATAAAACCTAGCCTATGTTACTCGTGGATAATGTAGCTTTCGAATGGTGAAAGAATTTTTAAATCGGTCGAGTAGTTTATGAGCCTATTCATTACAATCAAACAAACAAACAAAGTTTTCCTCTTTATAATATTAGTGAATAGTGTAGATAAAAATTAAACGAGATAAAATCTATTAAATTTTGAACTTGCCATTTTCATCGTTTTTGGTTCGACTGTTCGATACACGATTTGGTAAAATGATACAATAATAACATCACTTAAGTATGTGTAGGAGGACGTCATAAGCAAATAGAGTAAATAAAGATGGAAGTCGAGGTAAATGCTTTTTAAGTGAGATCAAATAAAACAACTTCCTATGTCGCTGGAGCCTGGAGGACTTTGCGTATTTCACTTTTACCGATTAAACGCGTAATGGTAGTCGATATCTGTGTCGATATTTTGTAAATAAAAATAAACTTATCTAATATTCTTGGTAAATTAGTAAAACCAGATGGTAAGTAAATAAATTTTTAATTGCTTCAACTAGGTATTTAACCGAGAAGAAAGCAATGTATGGAATATTGTTATACCCTTTGAAGGTTCGTTAATTTATTCTTTATTCATTTACAATAAGAAC